>NW_015505575.1:472162-491204 GCF_001515645.1 Sinocyclocheilus grahami
AAAAAAAAAAAAAAAAAAAAATACTGTGTAAATTATGGCAAGTAGAAATCTGAACTACTGGCCTGACTGGGCAAGCAGACTGAATCTTTACTGTTGAGCCCTGTATTTAATTAATCAAGGAGGGGGGGTGGGGATGTAAAGCCCAACACAATAGAAACAAACAATAACCGGCAAAGGACTGAACAGAACAGGGAGTAAAAGCAAGTGAGGGACTAATGGCTTAATGAATGGAACACAGGTGAACAGAATGACATAATCAATACAACAAGGGAAACTAGGTCAAAGGAAAATCACCAAAGACATGTAACAGGTAGGAGATTACAATAAGATTTCATTTGTTAACATTAGTTAATTACCAACATGAAATAACAATGAGCAATACACTTGTTACAGTATTTATTAATCTCTTTTAAACAATAAAATTCATAGTCCATGTTACAGTAGCTCCGATCCATTAAATATCTAGTTCAGTCATGAAACCATTCTGAGCAGCTGATTGGTTTACTTAAAGCTGATTGCTTCATCCAATCATTTGTTTGTTCCTATCTACGTAACCTATTTATTCCTGACTTGTATCGAATCAGTTCATTGCAGCGCCATGGGATTTCACTAACCCTCCACCTTCCCCAGCACCACCTGCCTAGATCTGCTTGGGGGGTTCTCCCTATTTTCCTTGCAGCAGTCTGAATTCAAGTCACTGTTTAATGTGCATTTCAGATGTATCCTTACTCCTTCAGCAGCAGTGTAGCAGATCTAGTTCGCCAAGACCATGCCTATGTACATTCCATGCTTACTAATAAATGCTGGTAAAATTCATTCCAAGAGTTGGCATGATTGAACTAATATTAACAGATGCGACTTTTGATTTTAATAATGTATAATGCTTTAGAAGTATTTTTCATTGTTGATTCATGACAACTAATGTAGTTAATAAACGGAAACTTATTGTAAACTGTTACCTGTATGATTATAAGCATGAGACCCGGATGTTTCTGATGACCTTCTTTCTAAAAACTTGTGCAGTGCTCTAGCATAAACCAGTAAAAACATTTTTAAACAGTTCAGAAACCACTGAGAATTATAAAGCACATCTGCATCCTTTTGAGCTGCTGGTCTGTGCTGCAGGTCTTTCCATAGACTACGACACGGAGCACCTGTACTGGATCAGCTCAGGAAACGGCACCATTAACCGCTGTAAGCTGGACGGATCAGGGCTGGAGGTGTTAGACGCCGTCAAAGGCAAACTCAACAAAGCCTCTGCACTGGCTATCATGGGTAAATATAGCACTGATCGTTTAATTGGCTGTCTTTTTAAAAATACTAATGTTATGACTGATGTTGTGTAGGTGATAAGCTGTGGTGGGCAGATCAGGGCACGGATGAGATCGGCACATGTGATAAGAGTGATGGAGGAGACTGGAAGGTCTTGAGAAACAGCACGTCTCCCATGATGCACATGAAGATCTACAATGAGACCGTGCAGACAGGTTCAAGAATTAGCTGCATGCAATGTATAAGGAATTATTCAGTTGACAGCCCAAAAAATCTGTGCTGAGCACAAATTGGCATTTTCAAGCTAGTTAATTGTGCCAACAAAGAGCCACATTAGCATCGAAAAAAGGGATTATTTGTGCTGAAAAGAATGACCTTGACTTAATTTAAAGCGATAGTTCACCTAAAAATGGAAATCTGCTGAACGTGTACTCACTCTCAAGCCATCTGAACGGATTTCAAGAAATATATCATTACATCACTGGCTCACCAATGGATCTTGTGCAGTGAATGGGTGCCGTCAGAATGAGAGTCCAAACAGCTGATAAAAACATCACAATAATCCACAAGTAATCCACACCACTCCAGTCCATCAGTTAATGTCTTGATCTGTGCAGATGTCTCTCCTGATTCTGACCAGATTACTTTTTCACTGGAGGAAGCATTATTATGGATTATGGACTGGTATTACATGGTGAGCGTGATTTCACCAAGTACAACATGTTCCTGGATCAACATCCTTGTTGATCCTGGAACATCATTCCAATCAACCAATCAGAATTGAGAGATAACCTTTCAGGAAATGTTAGTTTTAGGCTTACAATCAGGATTAGGTGCTTTTACACCCTTGTTAATCAGCTGTCATTTCACACTGATTTTAGGAATAAATTATGGGTAAGGTTAGGTTTAGGGGTAGGGATTGTGTTAAGTCTGTATTTTTGGACAGTAATGTTGATCCAGGATCAACAAAGATGTTGATCCAGGAACATGTCTTACTTGGCAAAATCACGGCGACCGGTATTTTAGCTCAAAACAATGTCTTAAAAATGCTATAATGATGGATTTGTTTCTTACAAACATGCAGCTTTTGTCTTCTCCAAATGTTAACCGATGGACTGGAGTGGTGTGGATTACTTGTGGATTATTGTGATGTTTTTATCAGCTGTTTGGACTCTCATTCTGACGGCACCCATTCACTGCAGAGGATCCACTGCAAGTGATGCAATGCTAATGCTGGCCTTAACTGTGTGTGTTGTATAATCAGGTTCAAACATGTGCAGTAACAACAATGGTGACTGCTCTCAGCTGTGTCTGCCCACGTCTCCCTCCACCCGCTCCTGCATGTGCACCGCGGGATACAGCCTGAGGAGCGGACAGCAGTCCTGTGAGGGTACGAGCAGAACACACACACACCTGACATTCAGACTCGCAATTATGTGTGACTTCCTTTTGGGAAAATGACATGGAGGTACAATAGACCACAGTGTTTGCACAGTGTAAATGCATGGGTGTCACTACAGCTATGGGTGTTTTTACCTGACAAATAATGAAACAGACCCATTTGTCTTGCTATCTTTATAGATTGCATTGAGTGTATCTTAAGTACACATAATTTAATTTTCACACTTTTTATAATTTGACAAGTCTTGTAAATGAAGTCAAAACAAATCATTTCCATAAAATAATATATTTTATTTCTTATTGTTTCTTTGTTTATAATTTTTATCAGTTTTTCATACACTAATGTTTAAAAGTTTGGAGTCAGTATTTTTTTGAAGAAATTCATCAAGGACACATTAAATTGAAAATTACAGTGAAGACATACGTATATAATGTTATAAAAGATTTCCATTTTAAATACTGTTCTTTTGAACTTTCTATTCATCATAGAATCCTTAAAAAATAAAAGTATCACTGTTTACAACACAACTGTTTTTAGTATTGATACATCAGCATATTTGAATGATTTCTGAAGGATCGTGTGACATGCTGAACATTCAGCTTTGATCACAACAATAAATTGCATATTAAAATATATTACAGTTTAATTTTTTTTTATTATTTACATTATTACTGTTTATACTGCAACCTTGGTGTGCTAACCTTCAACACTTTGAACGGTAATATATATTCAGTTTAGTCTTGGAGGAAAATACAAGGGTACAACAATAAAATCTATACATATAGGGTTGAACAGGCTGATGCGTGGTGGTTGTTGTGTTGATTTCAGGTGTGGGTTCATTCCTGCTGTACTCTGTTCATGAGGGCATTAGAGGAATCCCGCTGGACCCCGCTGACAAATCTGATGCCCTTGTACCAGTTTCAGGCACATCACTTGCCGTCGGGATTGATTTTCATGCCGGTGAGTCTCAAAGCTCCTGATTTATAATGCAGATGTTTTCTGATGTACAATAGTGGTATAATATGAGCAGGTGCTAAACTGAGCAGGAAAAGCCTGAAACTCATTCCAAATAAGAAACATTATGTTTGCCGTCAGTAAACTGAATATATGTGAATATGCTCCAGTATGGGTTATATATATATATATATATTTTTTTTTTTAATTGAACACTTGATTTCACTATTTCACAATATTTTTGTTTTTAATTTTTCTATTGTTTGTAGTTTTGCACTTTAATACTCTAATAATTACTGGAAGCGTTTTTTTTGTGAATTTCTTGACTACATTCTGTTGCTTTAATATAGTATAAAAAATAAATTTGATCAAAAGGAGTAGGGCTGTCAAAATTACTGAACAACTAAATTTGAATTTTCTACTTAAATATTATCAAAATTCGAATTATATTCAAATTTAAAAGGAATCATTTCAGTTAGGGGGAAAAAAAGCTTTTGGCTTCTCTCCTGAGGCCACAAGAGGGCGCATCAAGCTAAATCATATTATGCACGTTTCTTCAAAGCGTAATAAAATAACACGACTATCTTTGAAAAAATGTGCATAATGTTTAAAATAATGTTTATAAACCATATATAATTAATAAAGTTGCTTAAACAATTAGAAGAAAAAAACAGCACCATGCATGTATGTATAGTTTATTATACAACAGTTTGTTATGGTTCTCAAATCTGATTGGTTGAGAACCGTGAGATATTGTACTGGTATCGCTACAGGAATGCCCTTTCACAATTTTGTATCACTCTACTTGTTCTAGCCAGGTCTATGTTTTTTTGTTTACTATTCACTGAGCTAATCGTAGAGTACGTTAGTTAATATAAAAAGAAACGTTTAACTTTGCGGTCTTTCTCTCTCTCAGTTGAATGCACGTCTTGCCGCATTGTTTCTCTCTTATAACCTCATTATTTCTCACTAATAACCTAACTGAAGCAGCACATGCCCTTGATACGAATTCTAAAAGTGACGTATGTTTAACTGTCACCTTGAGCTTTGAATCCGTGGCGGAAGGAAGTAGTTCTGCACAAAAGAGGGTTTTATTAGGCACTCCGTTGTTTCTTGTGTAATTACACACATGTTCCGTCGAACTGTTGTATAAACGCAATATCACTCTCGTACTCGAGCGATACCAGCTCTATATCAGCGGCTGTGATTAGGCCAGAGGCACGAGGCCGCAGGCAATCACAGCCACTCATATGCAAAGGACCGAAAACCAATCACAAAGAGTAGGCTACTTTCTTTATTTAAAAACATGAGATGCAGTGGGATGGAGAAAACCGCCATAAAGTCTTGAGACATGTTTTTTAAAAGTTGAACTTACATTAATTTGTCTTGGCTTTCTAAACATGCCGCTCTCTTGTGTGAGACGCGAGTGAATTCGAATGTGGATTTTTTCTTTTTTTCTTTTTTATTATTCGAAATTCGAATTTTTTTGACAGCCCCTAAAAAGGAGTGTTCAATAGCATATTGCGATATATTGGAATATTGGAATTTGTATCATGAATTGCAAAAATGTACTGGTTTCTGATATGTACTGGCATTTTGATATTGGGAAAACTGTAGTGGTCTCAAAGGATGCTATGCAGTTGAATGATGACCAAGTGTATATCTGTTTTTTGTTTGTTTGTATTTTTCCTGTAACTGTATGTAGTCTATTCTGTAATTCATATTCGTGTTCTTTCTATCGTTATATAGACAATGACACCATCTTTTGGGTTGACATGGGTTTGAGCACCATCAGCAGAGCTAAGAGAGATCAGACGTGGCGAGAGGACATCGTCACTAATGGCATCGGTCGTGTGGAGGGCATCGCTGTCGACTGGATCGCCGGTGAGTCTCAAGCACAGGCACTTTTGCCACTTTCAGGTGCATTCAGAGCTTTAATACAATACCGAGCACTACTGCCTTGTTCCTGTGTGTGCTGTAGGAAACATCTACTGGACGGACCAGGGCTTTGATGTGATAGAGGTTGCCAGATTGAATGGCTCCTTTCGATATGTGGTCATCTCCCAAGGACTGGACAAACCGCGGGCCATTACTGTACATCCTGAGAAAGGGTGAGATCTGAATAATGCTGACTTCCTGTCTTTTATTGTGCGTTTCTGCTCCATGAATGAAGCGGCACTCTCCTCATGGGGGGTTGTGTGTGCAGGTATCTGTTTTGGACGGAGTGGGGACAGTATCCACGCATAGAAAGATCTCGTCTGGATGGATCTAACAGAGCTGTGCTGGTGAACGTCAGTATTAGCTGGCCCAACGGCATCTCCATTGATTATCAGGTGCGTAGGGCACATTTATGTCAACCCTGTGTAGTAAGCACTAGGGGTGTAATCATTCACTCGTTTACTTGATCATCAAAATTGAATTGAACTGAATATCATTATGAATTGGACCTAATCAAACGTTCTGAATTTGCATTCCTAAACCAAATTGAAAATGAATCATGTTCGATTATTCATTTATTTATACTGTTTTTCCTCACTTTGTCCACCTTTTCCATCCGCCGCAGTGGTAAATACTAGGGATGCACGATATATCGGCCACCATATCGGTATCGGCCGATAAATGCTCATTTTTTCTGTTATCGGTATCGGCCTGATAAGAAAATTTGGCCGATATCTTAAAGCCGATAAATAATGCATTATTTCCTTCAGAGACACTTCAGATGCGCGCTGTTCGTTTGCAGCCTTTTGTGCAATTGTACATTGTAATATTGTGTTTATTTGATGTATATCTGATTTATCTCATATAGAATGCGTTTGGTTAAGTTAAAAAGAGCGCTTCAGTTTACCGGTGATCATCTTTAGCTCAGCACACGCAGCCCAAACAGCAGTGCACAACATTAATAACTATGATTGGGAATGTCATGTATATAACATTCTAATGAGAACATTATTATAATAAAACATTGTGAATTCTTTGGGTTTAGTTGCTGTGTTTCAGCGCGTTGATATGGGAAGAGCGCATCCACAACAGGATCACACATTCTGACTATAGCATGCAATAACTGCGTCATTTTGTACATATATAAGTTGTAATATTATGTTTATGTTGTATTAATATTAATCTCAGGATGCATTTCCTTGAGTTAAATAAGCTGCCAGCAAAACGCTTCAGTTTACCATGTTCATTCAGCTCTTCAGCTTCAGCACGCGCAGCTCAACGGCTGCTATTTAAAACAGTGGTATTAATTTGTTACTTTTTCAAAATCATTGATACATTATTAATAACAACAACCACTTGTATTGTTCTCTTATTATTTTCATCAACAATATGGTTTAGTAATTAAAATCATTTAATTATTGTCCGTGCAGAGGCTATTCCGTTTTATTGATCTATGGCGCATTCATTTTGATTCTTTACACGTGTAATGATGTCCAGTGACTTGTTTGCATTATTTATGCATAATTTTATTTATTTGTAAGACTTTTTTATGACTAAATTTGGTAATGGGAGAGTAAAAATATTTTTAAAACGTACACCGTTCAAACTAGGCTGCTTATGTTGAAGTGTTTGGGATGTGGCTTTTAATGATGAGACCTTTTTTGTAATCAGGCTCTCAAAAAGTATATAACAATTTGGATATAGATTTATCGGCCAACATATCGGTTATCGGCTTTCAAAAATAAAGAATAATCGGTTATCGGCCAAAATTTTCATATCGGTGCATCCCTAAAAAAAAATACCGTCATGTACCGTGAAACCGGTATAATTTTGAAAAATACTGTGATATAAATTTTCGGTCATACCGCCCAGCACTAATTAGAACATTCAAGCAGTTTAAAAAAAATTTTTTTTTTTAAATGTGCCATAGAGAAAACATTGCTGGCGTGCATCACGATACAAATCAATGGCAATAACATTTTAAGATATGTCAGTGCAAGTTAATTTCAGTTAAGACAGTCTTGCACCAGGCTTAAGCCTTGTCTATGAATCTGCGCATTAAAGATGTTTTTAGATAAAATTCTGTGTCTGTCCCTCCACCCGAGCAGGCCAGAATACAACCGAGGAAAAATAGGTCAGGCTTAGCATTTGCTTGAGCATAAATTTATGATTTATTTCTAAAGCCCTTAATTTAATTTAGAAGAACGAGTGATAGACTGCAGTGACTCAGAGAAAAAGTCTCAGACTGATGGATGTCACTGATGCCCGTTTTCCACCGAAATTGTGCTGGTTCTCATAGCCAGCAAAACTGCAAACAACTCGAGAACATGCAAAGATTTTGTCTTATTTAAACACATTTTAACATCCAGTGCTATTTAATTCAGGATCGACGCAGTTTTGACACACCCATCAAAAGTTACAACGGTCATAACTCAGTCAAGTAACATCCATAAATGTTTTTGGGTAGACGGAAAAAGTCAAACCAAGTACCTAATTTTTTTTAACATTCACTTACGCCGGTTGCAGTTTCTGGCCCAAGATTACCATGTTTTAGGTGGTGTAGCCAGTTTTTTTGAGGTGGGTTAAAGGGGGCTTTGGAGGTGTGGCAAAACTTAGCCAATCACTATAATTAATCAATATAACCTAATGCTTGTGAACTTACCTGAGGCCTCTGCTTGTGCTGTGACTGGCTCTGTGTCTGACCCTGCGTCTGCTCCCAGTTGCCCCGGGCCCGGCTTCCGCCCACTGAAGTCATCATTTACAGTATATACAAATAACAGTATTTACAAAAGGAATAACACCTTTAAAAGAGAAGCAGATGGGAAAATGTTACTGACAACTCTCCAAAAAATTCAAATAACAACCTAACTGAAGCAGCACATGCCCTTGGTACGAATTCTAAAAGTGACGTATGTTTAACTGTCACCTTGAGCTTTGAATCCGTGGCGGAAGGAAGTAGTTCTGCACAAAAGAGGGTTTTATTAGGCACTCCGTTGTTTCTTGTGTAATTACACACATGTTCCGTCGAACTGTTGTATAAACGCAATATCACTCTCGTACTCGAGCGATACCAGCTCTATATCAGCGGCTGTGATTAGGCCAGAGGCACGAGGCCGCAGGCAATCACAGCCACTCATATGCAAAGGACCGAAAACCAATCACAAAGAGTAGGCTACTTTCTTTATTTAAAAACATGAGATGCAGTGGGATGGAGAAAACCGCCATAAAGTCTTGAGACATGTTTTTTAAAAGTTGAACTTACATTAATTTGTCTTGGCTTTCTAAACATGCCGCTCTCTTGTGTGAGACGCGAGTGAATTCGAATGTGGATTTTTTCTTTTTTATTCGACGAATATTCGAAATTCGAATTTTTTTGACAGCCCCTAAAAAGGAGTGTTCAATAGCATATTGCGATATATTGGAATATTGAAATTTGTATCATGAATTGCAAAAATGTACTGGTTTCTGATATGTACTGGCATTTTGATATTGGGAAAACTGTAGTGGTCTCAAAGGATGCTATGCAGTTGAATGATGACCAAGTGTATATCTGTTTTTTGTTTGTTTGTATTTTTCCTGTAACTGTATGTAGTCTATTCTGTAATTCATATTCGTGTTCTTTCTATCGTTATATAGACAATGACACCATCTTTTGGGTTGACATGGGTTTGAGCACCATCAGCAGAGCTAAGAGAGATCAGACGTGGCGAGAGGACATCGTCACTAATGGCATCGGTCGTGTGGAGGGCATCGCTGTCGACTGGATCGCCGGTGAGTCTCAAGCACAGGCACTTTTGCCACTTTCAGGTGCATTCAGAGCTTTAATACAATACCGAGCACTACTGCCTTGTTCCTGTGTGTGCTGTAGGAAACATCTACTGGACGGACCAGGGCTTTGATGTGATAGAGGTTGCCAGATTGAATGGCTCCTTTCGATATGTGGTCATCTCCCAAGGACTGGACAAACCGCGGGCCATTACTGTACATCCTGAGAAAGGGTGAGATCTGAATAATGCTGACTTCCTGTCTTTTATTGTGCGTTTCTGCTCCATGAATGAAGCGGCACTCTCCTCATGGGGGGTTGTGTGTGCAGGTATCTGTTTTGGACGGAGTGGGGACAGTATCCACGCATAGAAAGATCTCGTCTGGATGGATCTAACAGAGCTGTGCTGGTGAACGTCAGTATTAGCTGGCCCAACGGCATCTCCATTGACTATCAGGTGCATATGACACATTTATGTCAGCTGTGTGAATAGCATACTTTTAATCTCTAGTAAGCACTAGGGGTGTAACCATTGACTCATTTATTGATGCATCGATTACAAATCCTGCCAATGCATATATCTTGAAATATGGAATTTGAATCGTGAATCGTTTGCTTCAGTCAATAATGGATTTAAAATGCTTTTTTTTTTTACATGAAAACCTCATGGCATTCTCTATAGGATAAACATATATACAGTGGGTACGGAAAGTATTCAGACCCCCTTAAATTTTTCACTCTTTGTTATATTGCAGCCATTTGCTAAAATCATTTAAGTTATTTTTTTTCCTCATTAATGTACACACAGCACCCCATATTGACAGAAAAACACAGAATTGTTGACATTTTTGCAGATTTATTAAAAAAGAAAAACTGAAATATCACATGGTCCTAAGTATTCAGATCCTTTGCTGTGACACTCATATATTTAACTCAGGTGCTGTCCATTTCTTCTGATCATCCTTGAGATGGTTCTACACCTTCATTTGAGTCCAGCTGTGTTTGATTATACTGATTGGACTTGATTAGGAAAGCCACACACCTGTCTATATAAGACCTTACAGCTCACAGTGCATGTCAGAGCAAATGAGAATCATGAGGTCAAAGGAACTGCCTGAAGAGCTCAGAGACAGAATTGTGGCAAGGCACAGATCTGGCCAAGGCTACAAAAAAATTTCTGCTGCACTTAAGGTTCCTAAGAGAACAGTGGCCTCCATAATCCTTAAATGGAAGACATTTGGGACGACCAGAACCCTTCCTAGAGCTGGCCGTCCAGCCAAACTGAGCTATCGGGGGAGAAGAGCCTTGATGAGAGAGGTAAAGAAGAACCCAAAGATCACTGTGGCTGAGCGCCAGAGATGCAGTCAGGAGATGGGAGAAAGTTGTAGAAAGTCAACCATCACTCCAGCCCTCCACCAGTCGGGGCTTTATGGCAGAGTGGCCCGACAGAAGCCTCTCCTCAGTGCAAGACACATGAAAAAACACCTGAAGGACTCCAAGATGGTGAGAAATAAGATTATCTGGTCGGATGAGGCCAAGATAGAACTTTTTGGCCTTAATTCTAAGCGGTATGTGTGGAGAAAACCAGGCACTGCTCATCACCTGTCCAATACAGTCCCAACAATGAAGCATGGTGGTGGCAGCATCATGCTGTGGGGGTGTTTTTCAGCTGCAGGGACAGGACGACTGGTTGCAATCAAGGGAAAGATGAATGCGGCCAAGCACAGGGATATCCTGGACGAAAACCTTCTCCAGAGTGCTCAGGACCTCAGACTGGGCCAAAGGTTTACCTTCCAACAAGACAATGACCCTAAGCACACAACTAAAATAACGAAGGAGTGGCTTCACAACAACTCTGTGACTGTTCTTGAATAGCCCAGCCAGAGCCCTGACTTAAACCAAATTGAGCAACTCTGGAGAGACCTAAAAATGGCTGTCCACCAACGTTTACATCCAACCTGACAGAACTGGAGAGGATCTGCAAGGAGGAATGACAGAGGATCCCCAAATCCAGGTGTGAAAAACTTGTTGCATCTTTCCCAAAAAGACTCATGGCTGTATTAGATCAAAAGGGTGCTTCTACTAAATACTGAGCAAAGGGTCTGAATACTTAGGACCATGTGATATTTCAGTTTTTCTTTTTTAATAAATCTGCAAAAATGTCAACAATTCTGGGTTTTTCTGTCAATATGGGGTGCTGTGTGTACATTAATGAGGAAAAAAACTTAACTTGAATGATTTTAGCAAATGGCTGCAATATTGTTAAGAGTGAAAATTTTAAGGGGGTCTGAATACTTTCCGTACACACTGTATATATATATATATATATATATATATATATATATATATATATATAGGATAGACATTTTCACTTGTAAATGAAGATAAAACATAATGGAACTAGATTGTTGACTTGAGAAAGCCTGTTCAGAAAGTTAGAAGTAGATTTAATATCTGGAAGTTTAAAGATTTTACATTTGAAGCAGTTTTAAAAGCTTGACGTTTGAAGGTTTTAAAGCCACTGTCTATCAGACAGGAAAATAGATAGATAGATAGATAGATAGATAGATAGATAGATAGATAGATAGCATTTCTAGAATGAATTAGCACATTGTTTGCATGTTTTAGCATGTTTTAACACATTGGTTTCTAGCATTATTTAACAATTTGTTAGCATGTTTAACATGATGATAGCATGTTTCCAGAATGAATTAGCACATTGCTACATCTTTTAGCATGTTGCTAACATGTTTCTAGCATGATTTAACACATCGGTAGCTGGCTGCTGTTTGTGCAACAAGTCTAGGTAAGCAGCTCACTAGAGTTTGGTAAAAAGCTGACATATATGCAAATTACATGAAGAAATGTATTAGCAACTTCCTCTCATTAACTGACGACGCATGCATGCTAAACACAATAACACTGACTAAAGTTGTGGTCATTGTGTGTCCTGTAGGAGGGTTTGCTGTACTGGTGCGACGCGCGCACAGATAAGATTGAGCGCATTAACCTGGAGACGGGTGAGAACAGAGAGGTGGTGCTTTCCAGCAACAACATGGACATGTTCTCTGTATCTGTGTTTGAGAGCTACATATACTGGAGCGACCGGTCAGTGTGTGCTTGTACACTTGAAACCATTCATTCCTCATCACCAACATGATGATTAATCTACAGCATTGAACATTTTATAGAATTTTTAATACACCTTTATTTTATTTGCTATCCCTATTTAAAGAGCCTTTGAACTTAGTCTAACCAGATGATGTTAAAGCTGTAGTACCTAATTTTTATATGTTAAAAGTCTTACATGAACTATACATATGTAAATTGCACATTACAATTATTATTTTATTTATTTATTTAAAAATAAACGAATAAAAAAAGCATATTATTTCTTTAGGACTCATGCGAATGGTTCAATAAAGCGCGGCAGTAAAGACAATGCAACAGATTCAGTAAGTCTGAGGACGGGCATCGGCGTCCAACTCAAAGACATCAAGGTCTTTAACAGAGCGCGACAACAAGGTGAGTGTCACATGACTTTGTTTTGTAAAGAACTTTGTTCTTGTTCTTTAACTTAATGTACTAAAAAAACTAAAATGAAAACTTATATACAAATTTATAAAACAATATAGACATAAAAAAACGATAACTAATAAATATGACAAAAAATACTAAAATCAAAATTAAAATGGAAAATACAAAAATAAAAGGTAATTTGAAATCTATAAGTATATACTGTATATATATATATATACATATCTCAATCTAAAAATTCTCAATGATACTAAAATAACTCTGGTTTGGTGTAATGTTTTATTGTTACATCTCTGCTTCACTGCTTAAACGTATTTTAAAATGTCATGCTGTTTAAAATGTCATGTTGTGAGACTCCCCAAAACCCGAAATCTAATAACAATTGTTTATTTATAATACTTTTTTTTTTTTACCTTAAATATATAATAATATAAACAATTAAACTATTTATATATTTTTTTCCTCTATCTTTTTTCTTCATTGTTCAAAACAGCAGTTTTAAATAAAATAGTCAACATGTTGATGTCTCAATTCCTGATTGATAAACTGAGTCACTAACTTTGCATATTGATTTCATGCTAATGCTAATATCACTGAATCTATGAAAAAGATTGATTTTTTTCTTGGTTGCAGTATTTCTTAACTGTTTCAAACAAATCTGTCTGCAGGAACTAATATCTGCAAAAACAACAACGGTGGCTGCCAGCAGCTCTGTCTTTACCGTGGTAATGGACAGCGAACATGTGCTTGCGCTCACGGAATGCTAGCCGAGGACGGTCAGAGTTGCCGTGACTACGACGGATACCTGCTGTATTCAGAACGCACGATACTAAAGAGTGTGCACTTATCAGATGAAAACAACCTCAATGCACCAATCAAACCATTTGAAGATCCTGACCATATGAAGAACATCATCGCGCTAACGTTTGATTACCGCGGAGGAGGTGGAAAAGGAGCCAATCGGATCTTCTACAGTGACATCCACTTTGGAAATATTCAGCAGATCAATGACGACGGGTCAAATCGGAAGACCGTGGTTGAGAGTAAGTTTCAAATAATGACGTCTTTCTACTTTCTGCTTGCTTGATTTTTCCTGGATGTTTTATCTGTGTCAGTGACCTGTTTCTTCAAGGGTTCTGTCCATTGTCCTGCTTTCTGTCCTTTTAGTTCCTGTTTTTTTTAAACCCCTTTCTGTCCATTACATTTTCACAGTGTTTCTTGAATGTTAGGATGAATATCACAAAAATAAATCAATAACATGCCTGACTCATATTTCAGTACCAGTTCAGGACATTTTCAGGCTGCATCCACAATCAGTCTATGGTTATTGTAATGAACTGTATTTCTTAGCATAACAAGCATGAACCAAGGGTATTATAGTTAACTAAAACTAAAAACATTACAAAAAAATAATTGCTTGAAAATAAAAAAAAATGATGTTTATGCATATGATGCGATTTCAATTTTTCCTTTGATTAATAAATTTTTAAAGCTCTGTAAAGTTGCAAAGTCTAAAGTCTCAAATCCAAAGAGATGTTCTTTATAAAAGTTAAGAGTCAACCACGCCTACCTAAAACGGCTCGTTATAACACACCCCCACATATCTACGTCAGTATGTGGAAATATTAGCATAATGCCACCCAAATGTGCAGCAAAGAAAGAAGGTGTGGTATCAGGAACAGCAGCAGTGTTGATGCAGCCATGTCAGAGAGACGCTGTGTGTTTCAGTGCGAAAGCAAAAGCACTTTATTTGGCCTTCCGGAAGTAGATGCAATTAGGAATCATTGGTTAAGATTTATTTACAACAGAACAACACAACCCAGATGTTCGAATTTGTGCAACGCATTTTGATCTATATAATAAAATAATGATCTTTAAAATAGCATCATGTGACCCCTTTAACTGAAATAAATTAAAATATATATATTTTTAAAAATCATATATTTTTTTCAGCTAGTTTCTCATTTTCACTTGGTTTAACTTGATGTACTAAAATAACTAAAACTAAAACGGACATAAAAATGAATAAAATACATATTTAAAAAGAAAAACAAAAAAGACAAAAACACACAACAAAATTATTCAAATTTTAACAAAAACTAAAATGAAAACAGAAAATGTAAAAATACAAATATAAAATGTTAATTAAAAACTATAATAGTATGTTAATTATAAGTAGAAACTGTGTAATGTGAGATATCTATTACGAGTTGTTGGGGCATATACTGTATTATTCATAATATGCCCCCCTCTGATATCCACATTATTGGTGAGCATGATTGGACTCCCTTCATATTATGAGGGTAGTTGTGCTGAGTGGTTTGCTCCCTAGAGCTCTGTTCTGAATGTAGGAGTGTGTTTAGTACTCATCACTTTAGAAAGTCGTTATGCTGAGTACCCCACTCTCTAGAGCTCTGTGCTGCAAGTTGCTAGGCTCTTTGTGAGACTCCCTGAGTGGCACTTTAGGTTGAGCTTGTTGTGTTCCCCTCACTTTTGAGGGTTGTTATGCTCTCTCTTGAGCCTCCCTGATAAGCTGCCCTTCAGGTTGAGCTTGGCAGTACTCCCTTCGTTTTAGAGGGTCGTTATTCTGAGTACGCTGCTCCCTAAGGCAGTGAGCATAAAAGTACTCCCTTCACTTAGGAGGGTCATTACAGTGAGTGCTTGCCCCCTAGAGCTCTTTTCTTCATGTTGATTGAGCTTGGAGGATACTCGTCTCGTTTTAGAGAGTAGTTCTTGCAGAGTATTCTGTTCCTTAGAACTCTGTGCTTCGGCCATGCCAGGTTGTTATGTCCTTGATGGGCATTATAATAATCCCCTTGTTGCGAGGGTTGAAATGATTAAGTATTCGCTCATGAGAGCTCTCAGCATGCACATGGTTGAGTAAGGTTTAGTACTCCTCTCACTTTTAAGAGTCATTTTGTTGAGTACTATGCTTCCTGGAACTCAGTGCTGAGTATTCTGAGTGAGCATGATAGTAGAGGGTCATCATGTTGAGTACTTGCTCCTGGGAGCTCTATCGAGCAGTTTATACTCCACTCGCTTTAGAATAATAAGGTTAAGGGCACATGCTGAGTGCTTTGTGCCCTTTGAAAAATCCATGTTTATGGTAAGCGCACTCTGAATGCTTTGTGCACTTTCTAAAACCCATGTTTATGGTAAGGGTTATGCGCTGCGGGCTTTGAACCCTTTCTATGTGGCTCACCTTGGGTCCCTCTCTCGGCATGTCATCACCATTGATGCCAACACCAGATGCTTCCCACATGGGCTGGGGTGCGGTCTTAGATGGCTGTCCAGCTCAAGGGATCTGGAGAGGTCTTGGAGATGAGGAGAGAACTTGATTGGCACATCAGTTGCCCCGAACTGATGGCTGTAATTCTGACCCTGAAGTACTTACTTGAGCGGTTAACCTTGATTGAGAGATTCTGCCTCAGACAGACAGGTCATTGGCTACCCCATAGCTTCCCTGGGTGATTTAGGGGTAGGCATATGATCCCATATGAGGTGACAGGCCAGGTTCTGGTAAAATGGTGAAACCTAGACACCTGGCTATATCCCCTTAAAGGAATCAAATCTTGTATATCTGTTTCCAAGCCTTTTTGAGCTGAGCTCTGGGACCAAGCTCCCTTCTGCTCGTTCCTTAGCAGGCATGTATTTTAGGGTATGTGGCTCTGGCTTTTGGCCGAACGGAATAGTGTCACTGACAGCCGCTGATGCTTCCGTGGGGCAACTCCAACGGTGTCCCTGTGAAGTTGGTGCTTAGTGCTTGCCTGAAGTAATATGGCATGCACTCCCCTCAGCATGGCAGAATGGGTATTTCGTTCCCCATAGCATCCGCTAGAGGACGCAGTGTGAGTTCCCTTGAAAGGGAATGTCTCACATTACGCATGTAGCCATGGTTCCCTGAGAGAGAACGAGATACTGCGTCCCTTCACCATGCCTTGGGGATGCCTGCTTCATCTCCTTCAGACGAAGAAGTGGATGATGTCTTTTTATACTATGGTCGCACAGGTAGTGATGTTATAGGCTGTAGCCGGCCAATGTTCCACATAGCATCTGCTAAAGGACGCAGTGTTTTGTTCCCTCTCAGGTCCCTCAGTTTTATTTACACTTATTTTAGGCAGAAATGTGGTTTAAGGTTAAGCTTGCAGTGCTCCCCCTCGCTAGGGAAGCATTCGCTAAGTGCTTAACTCCTTAAGGTGGTGAGCATTATAATAATCCCCTCATTGAGAGGGTTGAAATTATTAAGTATTCGCTCACGAGAGCACAAACCTGAGATGTTTTTTTTTCACATTTTAAGAACTTTATGATACCATTATAGCTATTTTGCAGTTCCCAAAACAAGTCCACGTGTTTGAGTATGCAGTAGTGTTTTGATTGCAACACCTTCCTGTTCAACTCTCCATTACCAGCTCACAGCTGGAGAGAAAACAACGCAAAGACTGAATAACTGCTGTAGCTGGTGGATACACAATCAAACCAGTCAGGGAAAGTCTGAAGTCACGGCCAGTTCCTCTGTGAGAACACAATAAACTCATTCTTTCATAAGACATTGGCTCTCACAGCAGGAGAACTGAGCAAAGAATGATGTGCATATCTGTTTATTCATCTGTTGCCACAAACACCATATGAATGAAGGATAATCATGAAAATGGCAAAATCTCGACCAAAATGCCTCCTCAAAGAATGTTGGCTTCCTTGTGCTGAAGTGAAAAAAGTTGGTCTGGCTGAAACTACAATCAAAACCAGATTCACTATACAGTACATCCTTTAGTTTTATTTACTCTTATTTTAGGCAGAAATGTGGTTTAGAACAATAGTGTTTGACGAGTCCCACCCTGTTCAAATATATTATCCATTGTTTTTACTGTTTAGTGGCAAATTTACACATTAAATTCATAGTTTGCAGCTCACTTACAGTATATGGAGGACCCCAAAATGTAGTCATGTAGCATTTATTGACTGGTTTGATCCAGACAGATATGCTCCAGTGGGCCAAATTGCATAGTTTTCTCTATTTGTTATAGTAACATTTAAGGTGGTTTTCTTTATTTTTCTGAAGAGCAAATGTTAATGTAGAAATCAAACTTTTAGATACTTTGTTATAATAATCCTCTCATTGAGAGTGTTGAAATTATTAAGTATTCGCTCACGAGAGCTCTAACCTGAGATGTTTTTTTTACATTTTAAGAACTTTATGATACCATTATAGCTATTTTGCAGTTCCCAAAACAAGTCCATGTGTTTGAGTATGCAGTTGAAGTTATGAATTTAGAAAGGGGTGCAGAGCCAGTGGTGGTTTTGTAGAAGACCTGCCAAGAGAGCATTGCAATAGTCCAGCCTGGACAGAACAAGAGCTTGAACAAAGATTTGTGAAGCATGTTCAGAAAGAAAGGGCCTGATCTTCTTGATGTTGAATAAAGCAAATATGCAGGACCAGGCAAAGTGGTCTGAGAAAGTCAGCTGATCATCAATCATAACTCCAAGGTTTCTGGCTGTTTTTGAAGGAGTTATGGTTGATGTGCCTAATTGGATGGTGAAATTGTGATGAAACGATGGATTTGATGGAACCACAAGTAGTTCTGTCTTGGCAAGGTTGAGTTGAAGGTGATGGTCTTTCATCCAGCAAACAATGTCTGTTAGACAAGCTGAGATGCGAGCAGCTATCGTCGGATCATCAGGATGGAATGAGAGGTAGAGTTGAGTGTCATCAGCATAGCAGTGATATGTAAAGCCATGTTTCTGAATAACAGAACCTAGTGATGCCATGTAGACAGAGAAGAGAAGTGGTCCAATAACTGAGCCCTGAGGCACCCCAGTAGTTAGATGTTGCGACTTGGACACCTTACCTCTCCAAGATACCTTGAAGGACCTATCTGAGAGGTAAGACTTAAACCACTGGAGTGCAGTTCCTGAGATGAACTTTGCCAATAGGGTTGACAGGAGGATCTGGTGGTTAACCATGTCAAAAGCAGCGGACAGATCCAGCAAGATAAGTATTGAAGATTTGGAATCCGCTCTTGCCAGTCTTAGGGCTTCAACAACTGAGAGCAAGGCAGTCTCAGTTGAATGTCCACTTCTGAAACCAGACTGATTGCTGTAGAGGAGGTTGTTCTTTGTGAGAAAGACGGCTACACGTGAGTGTCCTGCGTAATACTTTGTTATAGATCTGCTGTTGG
>NW_015505575.1:492200-495472 GCF_001515645.1 Sinocyclocheilus grahami
AAGAGACCAAAAAATGCAGATGAGCTGAAGGCCACTGTCAAAGAGTGGCCTTCAGGCAATCAGGCAATCAGGCAACCAACTTGACTTAATTTACACACGCAATTGTATTGCAGACAACATTCTGGTCAAACCCCTACATATCTCTGATCATTTCTTCATTACATTTCAACTACATTTTGCTACCTGTGTGCCACCAACCCCCATACCGGTTACTTTTAGACGAAACCTACGCTCCCTTTCCCCCTCCCATCTTTCCTCCGTTGTATCCTCCTCTCTTCCCTCACCTACCCATTTCTCATCTCTGGATGTGAATGCAGCAACTGACACTTTATGCTCTACTTTAACCTCTTGTCTAGATGATATTTGTCCTCTCTCCTCCAGGCCAGCACGGGCTGTCCCCTCGAACTCCTGGTTATCCGATGTTCTTCGTGAACATCGGACCAAACTCAGGGCAGCTGACAGAAAATGGTGCAAATCAAAAGATCCGTCAGACCTCAGTATGTATCAGTCTTTACTTTCATCTTTCTCTGCTGAAGTCCATACTGCCAAATCTTCATACTTCCACAACAAGATCAACAGCGCTCCAGACACACGTAATCTCTTCAAAACTTTCCATTCTCTCCTCTGTCCCCCTCCACCACCTCCTACCACGTCTATAACAGCTGATGATTTTGCCACATTCTTCACAGACAAAACCAGAACAATCAGTAGCCAATTCTCAGCCCCACACCCCCACACACTCAAACCAACCCCACCCACTGTAAAAACTCCCATCTTCTCCTTCTGTCCCCTCACTGAGACAGAAGTATCGAAGTATCTACTCTCCAGCCATCCTAAAACATGCCCTCTAGACCCAATCCCCTCACACCTCCTCCAAGCAATCTCTCCTACACTTTTACCAACACTCACACACATCATCAATACATCTCTCCTCACAGGCACCTTCCCCACTGCATTCAAGCAGGCTCGGATAACCCCACTGCTCAAAAAACCTACATTAAACACTTCACTTACAGATAGCTACAGACCTGTCTCTCTCCTTCCATTCATAGCGAAAACCCTCGAAAGAGTTGTTTTCAACCAGATATCATTGTTTCTTTCACAGAACAACAAACTGGATCCTAACCAGTCAGGTTTCAGGAGTGGCCATTCAACTGAGACTGCGCTACTGTCAGTCACAGAAGCCTTGCGGATTGCAAAAGCTGATTCCAAATCATCAGTCCTTATTCTGCTGGATCTTTCTGCTGCTTTTGACACTGTCAATCATCAGATCCTCCTGTCTGCCCTCTCTTCAATGGGCATCACAGGGATTCCACTTAGCTGGTTTCAATCCTATCTCACTGGTAGGTCTTTCAGGGTGTCTTGGGGAGGGGAGGTATCCAAAGCACATCAACTTGTCACTGGGGTTCCTCAGGGATCAGCTCTTGGACCCCTCCTCTTCTCCATATACACAACATCACTGGGTCCCATCATACAAGCACATGGCTTCTCCTACCATTGCTATGCTGATGACACACAGCTCTATCTTTCATTTCAACCAGATGATCCAACGGTAGCTGCACGGATCTCAGGCTGCCTGGCAGACATCTCGGCATGGATGAAAGAATATCACTTACAGCTCAACCTGGCAAAGACTGAGCTTCTTGTCTTCCCTGCCACCCCAACTCTACAGTATGATTTTTCCATCCAGCTAGGTTCTTCTACAATTACCCCATCAACTTCGGTCAGAAATCTTGGTGTAACTTTTGATAACCAGCTGACCTTCAAAGACCACATTGCAAAGACCGCTCGATCTTGCAGGTTTGCATTGCACAACATCAGAAAGATCAGGCCCTTTCTAACGGAGCATGCTGCACAACTTCTTGTCCAGGCCCTTGTCATCTCTAGGCTGGACTACTGCAATGCTCTTCTGGCTGGACTCCCATCAAGCACAATCAAACCTCTACAAATGATTCAGAATGCAGCGGCACGACTGGTCTTCAACGAGCCCAAAAGAGCCCATGTTACACCTCTCTTCATCTCCTTGCACTGGCTACCGGTTGCGGCCCGAATCAAGTTCAAGACATTGATGCTTGCATATAGAACAGCCACAGGCTCAGCACCCGCCTACTTCCACTCACTACTACGAACTTACATCCCCTCCAGAAGTCTGAGATCCGCTAGTGAGCAACGCCTCGTGGTACCATCACAGAGAGGCTCAAAATCACTTTCCAGAACATTCTCATTCACCACTCCTGGCTGGTGGAACGATCTTCCCACCCCTATCCGGAATGCTGAATCCCTGACAATTTTCAAGCGACAGCTGAAAACTCATCTCTTTCGAAGCTACTTGACTTCATCAAAAAAAAATAAAAAAAAAGTATCTCTCTTTATTTATTCCTTCTCTTTCTAGCTTGTACTTATTTGAACAATGTCTAAGAACTTGGTATTACAACCACTTCTTGTGTCTGTTTGCCTCTTTAAGAAGAATCGCTTTATGTATCCCCCAAGTGTAAGTCGCTTTGGATAAAAGTGTCGGCAAAATGACTAAAATGTAAATGTAAAATGTACTGTATACAGGCCACCAGGGCACCATACAGACTTTATTAAAGATTTTGCTGATTTTATATCTGAGTTAGTGCTGGCTGCAGATAAAGTTTTAGTTGTTGATGATTTTAATATCCATGTTGATAATGAAAAAGATGCATTGGGATTTGCATTCATAGACATTCTGAACTCTATTGGGGTTAGACAACACGTCTCAAGACCTACTCATTGTCAAAATCATACTCTAGATTTAATACTGTCACATGGAATTGATGTCAAAGGTGTTGAAATTATGCAGCCAAGCGATGATATCTCAGATCATTATCTAGTCTTGTGCAAACTTCATATAGCTAAAACTGTAAATTCTACTCCTTGTTACAAGTATGGTAGAACCATCACTTCTACCACAAAAGACTGCTTTGTAAGTAATCTTCCTGATTTATCTCAATTCCTTAGTATATCCAATAGCTCAGAACAACTTGATGATGTAACAGAAACTATGGACTCTCTCTTTTCTAGCATTTTAGATACGGTTGCTCCTTTACGCTTAAGGAAGATTAAGGAAAACAGCCTGACACTGTGGTATAATGAGCACACTCGCACCCTAAAGAGAGCAGCCCGGAAAATAGAGCGCAGCAGGAAGAAAACAAAACTAGAGGTATTTCGTATTGCTTGGCGGCAAAGTACCCTATCCTACAGAAAAGCATTAAAAACTGCTAGATCTGATTACTTTTCGTCTCTTTTAG
>NW_015505575.1:495516-530855 GCF_001515645.1 Sinocyclocheilus grahami
GGAGAATAGGATAATGGAGTTCCTGGTGAACAATTGTAAAATAATGAAGTAGCTCTTACAGTTAGGCTATATGAAAAGTGTCTATAAAATTGGCTGTCAAAATGGATTACAACATTTCAGAAAGACGTTCTCCGTGACTGCTTAAGTGTGAAAAACCTGTCATGATGAAAATAACAATAAACAATAATGCACACGTATTAGCAGAAAGATCCAGCAACAGATGCGGAAAATGTAACCAAAAGCGTTCTCTTTAAAGCTTTAAAATGATATGACAGGGAGGGAGTGGGGTAGAGGTAGGAAAAACCCAACAGACAGACAGTGACAACAAAGAACAACATACTGCAGAGAATGACAGTAACAGCAGACAAATGGCACAAACAGACAGCACACAGACTCTACAACATCCTCAGATTATTTTTCTTTTGTTTTTACTGTATGTGTAAATTTGTTATAAATGTGTGCTCTTTAAAAAGTAGTAAGCATTGTTTGCCAGACACATACATATACATTAAATGTTGAAATATCGGTTACATATACGGCACTGCTTATATTATTTCACCATCTGTACACAAATGTAAGTAGTGAATGTGCGTATCCATGGGTGGGGTTATGTGGGTGTGGTAATGTGGGCCGGTGTGGCTACAGTGCCAGGGCTGAATTTTTGTCCCAGTCAGCCCCTGTATACAGAGTTCTGGCATGAAACTCGATACTAGATGGCACAGTCTGATAGGTCTAACTCAATCCTAATGACATCATTATCACATGGCACAGCTGATTGGTTCTCTCCTGTATTGGTATCCAATGAGCTCGCTGCTCAGCATTCAAATATATGGCAAGTGCTTGCTGTAGCAGTTTGCAGCATGCTTCAGAAGAGTGAAATCAACATCTAACATGAGTGAATGCTTTTCTAATCCACATCGCTGTGTGTATTGTGTGGTCTGCCTAATAGAATTAAAAACCGAGCAATCATAAACAAGTTTAAACTAAGTGTCATGTTAGCAGTTTGCATTGTATGCAGGAGCAAAATATTAAGCATATTAGCAGCAAGCATTTAGCATCTGTGTTTATACAGCTGGAGCAAAACGCAGTTTAGAGCATACATAATCGCTCTGAGGACACGCTGATAGTAATGGACATGAAACAGGTTAAATTAAATAAGCATTCTTGTGTATGCATTTCAACGGGGGTTCGCCATATACATCGGCGATTATCCCAGTGTTCACGTTCGTTATTTCTAAGGTCGATGTTTTCATGAGTGTGTGGTTGATTTCAGCTGCACGCAAGCGTCAGAAGCACGTGCTTATCGCAGACATATCAATAACAGTGTTGCAGGAGAAGGGAAATAAGAGTTATCGCTGAAGATCACTATCTATGGCTGTTGTAGTCCCAAGTGAAGTGTTTTATGGGTATAGTGTACTTTGGACAAATGTGTTCGTGAGACGTGTGCTGTGTAGTTCAGAAAACGGAGAAAGAACATTTATATTCGGCTTTTATTTCAGTTAATTCAGGTCAGTCCACCCAGGGGTTTTGTGCACTGTAACTCTGACAACTTTTATCTGCACAAGAGAGTAAAATGGCTTGCATTGGCTAACTTTGCCCATCTCATCATTGCACGAACATAAATTAACAAGCTGTTACGCTGCCGTTGGGACTGATGAAGTGGAGAAAGTAACAGCAGTTATCAAATGACTAAATTATGATATTTGCTCAGGTGGGTGCTGGGCTCTTATTTATCGGATTGCAACGTATATCCATTTAGTTAATTATCATTAAACATAGTGCGCCTCTAATTAGAGCTATGCCAGTCGGCATGGTAGCCCAGGCAATGTGCATACTATCCATCCTCAATTCTATGAGATATGTCATAGGCCACTATTGTTAAACCGGTTGGCATGGTAGCCCAGGCACACATAGATAGTAATACATGCGGTTCACATGGCTCTTCAGAGCAGCAGCAGTACATATGTCTTGGCGATAGATCTGTTTTGTGGGGGGTTATTTCATGTATGTTATACGTGCAGCAGCAATATTTCTTACATGCTCACAGCAGCATGTTGTGGATGTATTGGCAGTAGCAAGTCTCAGTACTTTGTCTGCCACAGCAGCAGCGTAGCAGATCTATTCCACCGTAGACAAAAACTGCCATACAAAAACTACCTTTACTGAAACACTCAATTAATTTAAGATTTTTTTTCAGTACTGTAGTTCATGCTTGTTTACATAAAGACAAACACATATTATCTTACTTGATAAATGAAAATATATTTTCTTTGCATGATCATAAACACAGAGCAGATATAAACAAACTCATTCTTGCTTCATCAGCAAAGAGAAACATATGCTTACCTCCACTTGAAAACACGAACTGGGGCCCATGGCCTAACAGCTAAAAAAAAAAGGCAGCTGCCTTTCCATTTTGCTTACCTTTTAAATTGGCCCATATAATCAGTGTAATGTAACAGCATTTGAAGTTCGTTTCCCAGTCCCACCTCTCCTTCGGTCTACCTTAATACTCAAAGAAAGACAAATGCTGAATTCAGAAGCACATACAAGCACACTACTCCTACTATTTCTGCTATATAACAATATGGTAAAAATAGTAAGATTACTATGCTAGTGTGCGGTTATAGAACCTTTAAGTTCTGAATGTTTGGTTTGTGATATTCAAAGCAAGTAGGGTGTTGCGAATCAGCTCATAAGGGAAATATGAATAATTAATCATAACTAGTTATAATTAATTATAAATATTTAGATCCGCTGTAGATATTTACTTGACCTCTTAGGGTCAACTGTCTGTCAATTCTAAGAATGTTAATTTCCTGGTTAAGGGAAATAACTTTCTTACTGTACAACTCTACACAGAGCTTGTAGCATAAATCTGCATGATTAAGTGACTCCAGTTATGAGCAAACAATGAACAACGTCAAGTGTGATACAAGTAAGACTTTATTAACTACATAAACACTTAAACTAGTCTAACATACTACATAAACACTTAAACTGCTCCAACATACACATAAACACTTAAATACTTGCATGTCTCGTCTGTCTGAAAGAAAGGCTTGATGCAATCTGAAGGCTTGCGTGGATCTTTGTTGAAGTTGGTTGATGAAAAAGAACCAGTTTGCGTCAGAGAATCTTGGTGAATGGAAATTCAAGGCTGAAGGCCTGGCACAAAACTTAAGGATGTCCTGGTGCATTGTAGCTCACATCTTCTCAGAATTAAAACAAACCACAGACTCTGGGAGGGTCCCTGGTGTGGGGCCTTTAAGGTCGGAGAAGATTCCCACCTCTCAAGATGGGCTTGTCCAATGAGAAAGGCCGGAATCCCAAGTGGGAGTTTTGAGATACTGGGGAGTTTTATGACTCTTTGTGTGGAAGCATGGTACTTTGCATATGGAACTTGAATCGAAATTACTAAAGATTCTCAGGACACTAATATATTGCCTATGTACCAACATATAATATACACTCTCGTTTAGATCATCAGAAGACTAATTCATAGATACTAAACATGGTATGGTTATATATATGTAAAATGACAGGAATGAGTGTTTCCATCATAAGCCTGCATAAAACAGTATAAAATCTCAAAGACAACATACACGATGAGCTGAAGGGTATGTGTGTTCATTCAAAGAAAGGTTTACTGTGCACTGTGTCTCTTCCTTAACAGTGATTTTCCCTACTTACATTCCATTAGGTTGTAAATGTATCTGGTGTCAGGGTTGCCATGGTAACCAGGGGGGGCCTGGTGTCATTGCAGACATCCTGGCATCCAGTTTATTGGGTGAGGGGACTGTGACGATTTGTTAATCTAATGAATAACTGATTTGTTAAATCAAATGAAAAACTGTGTGTTTGATTAGTCCAGACGCTACAAGGGAGTGGTGGGACTTTTTCTCTTCATAGGAAACATTTTCAAAATGTGTTTTGTGTTTGCATGCGTGTGTGTGTGTGTGTGTGTGATGAGCACATTACTACTACCAGTAAATAGGGTAGTGGGAGACTTCATGACCAGAAACATTAGTAGCACACAAACTGTTAAATTTCTAAAGTAAATAGTAAATATATGTAAATAGTGAACTTTAGTATATTCTGATGAAGCAGATGACTGCAAATTGGCTTATTAATTATTCAGCACCCAAACAAAAAAATTTGCGCATATGAAGGGTGGTGTTTTACATGGATATTGGAACACAAGTGTGAAGTAAAGCCTTGTTTAAATCATGGATAATAGTTTAGCAACCAAATGTTAAATGGCAAAAAATGGAAATATTTGGATGTCAAATGAGAGAGGCTTGTGAGCCCAATGCCGTTTAGTTTCACTATAATAAATAAATTTTAGCTTGACGTTTGTATTCTGTGTAAAATGAATGCCACTATAGCTTAATTTGGGTTTTTCATTATAGTTTAATATAAAATTGTATTGCTACTAATATTTCATTCTTGTTCTGTAATACCGTTAAATTTAAAGGTTTTTTTGTGGATTAAGGAGAACTAAATAGGCTATATAGTGCTTATAACGTTTGTAAATGTAAAAAATTTAATATACATATAAATGAATGCCATTGTTTGCAATTTGCAATTATAAGGTTAAAGTGTGTTTTTAGAGTAAGATTAATTTCTCTTTCATGAGATTACTTCCTCTTTTTGGCCGGGTTACGTTTCTCCATGTCGTAAACTCTAGGGCGAGGCTTCTAAACCGGGGTGTTTTTAGGGGTGTGATATTTAAATGACGATTGTTTTCTGCCTCCACATTTATCAACGTACGATCTTTCATACAATGGTATTTGCGGCATATGAATGTTTCATGAATCACACGTGAACTCTGTTGTAAGTTGATTTGTGCTCTCGGATCTGCAGTCATTTCTACGATAGATTGATAAATGAGGCCCACTGAGTTTACACAGCTTACAGAGCGACGTCGTCCGAAGATGGCCCTCGAGCTGAATTCACCGCCTTTGTGGAGTGCCACTCCCAACCCAGAGCCCAGCCCACCCTCTCTCCGTCATCTCCGCTGGTCCCGTCCAGCCCTCCTTCGTCCTTGGTTCCCTCGTCCAGCCCTGAGGGGGCTTCCGATTCTCCAGTGCCCGTTCCTCGAAAGTGCCCTCCAGTGCCCGCTCCTAGAAAGCGCCCTCCAGTGCCTGCTCCTAGAAAGCACCCTCCTGTGGCCGTTCCTTGAAAATGCCCGCCCTGCCACCCGCTCCAGCCTCCTCCACCGCTGTCATCTGGCAGCCCCTCTGCTCGCCCTCAGCCCACCATCATTGCGGTGTGAGCCCCACGGGACTGCTTCCTCCAGCGTCGCCGTGGCCCGCCGTGGCCCTCTCCGTCGTGGCCTGGCAGTCCACAAGCTCCGCCAGGCTCCCTCGTCCCTCCGGCTCCGCCTTGGTCTGGCGTCGACCATCCTGCGCCTCAGGACTCCACTCATCTGGCTTCGACTCATCCCTCCGGCTCCATCAGGCTCCTTGATCCCCTCAGCTCCACCTCAGTCCTCTGTCGCTCCGTCTCCACCGTGGCCTCCCGGATCCACCGGATCTGCTCCGCCTAGGACCTCCAGATCCTTCCCGTCGCCCTGGCTCATCAGCTCTCCGTCTCCGCCTTGGGCTCCTCCACCAGCTGCTCCGCCGCCATTGGTCGGCCCACTGGAGTCGGCGGCCATTCCTCCTCCTGGGTCCTGCTGTGCTGCTCTTGCTCCGGGTCCCTCTTGTCTCCTCCCTGGCTCCTCCCTCCTTCGTTGCCCCCCTGGTCTCTGTCTGCCGGCCTCCTCCCAGACATCCGTCCTCCTCCGGAACCTCCTCCCAAGTTCCCACCCACGCCTCCCTCTGTTGTTGCTACGGTGCGAGGACGCACCTTCCGGGAGGGGGCATTATGTCAGGATTATGGACTATTCTGTGTGTGTTTTTGCTCCTGTGACCCAGTTTCTTCCTCATGTTGATTGTGTTAATTTGATTCCAGGTGTGTCTCGTTCCTCCCCAATTATCCTGCCTTTAAAAGCCCTGGTCCTTTCAGTTCTTGTTTGTCGGGTCTACTTGTTGTATGTCCTCCTTGTTCTCAGTTTTCCTCTGGATTATTAAAGACTGTGCTATTCAAGTACTCCTCGTTTCCTCGTTCCTTGCTCCCTGAGTGAATTGTGACAGATATGTGTCCTCACACAATTAAATACGCTAAACCGTTTGTTGCGGCAGCTATAAACACAGTTGCTTAAATGTTACTTATATGCTTATTCGCTCCTGCATTTGAATGCAAGACTGTTAAACATGACGCTTAGTTTAAAACTTGCTTATGGTTGCTCATTTAGAACTTAATAAGGACAGACCACGCAATATGCACAGTGATGAGTAAAAGATCGTTCACTTATCTTAGATGTTGATTTAAGATGCTTTCTGAAGCACGCTGCAAATGCTACAGCAAGAGTATTTGTTTGAATATTGAACGGCAAGCTCATTGGCTGCTGATGTGAAAAAGGAATGCTAGTTACGTATGTAACTGTGGTTCTGTGAATTCCATATGACCGCCAGAGACAGTGCTAAGCACTAGTGGTTATTCGCAGTGTTCCCTGTTGAAAAAAACAGCATATGCTGGTTAGGTATGTTTTGAAGCACCAGCTCAAACCATCAGTCATGCTTCAAAACATACCTAACCAGCATATTCTGTTTTTTTAAACAGGGTTAGCTACATAAGTCGAGAAAAATATGTCAACAGGATCACGTCATGACGCAGGCTGAGCCATAAGGATATAAACCACAGTAGCTTGGTGTCCAGCTTCTGAAAACTTCTTGCACATTCTGAGTGACAAAGAGCTCTCGCTGTCATCTGGAATTCACAGAACCACAGTTACTTATGTAACTAGTGTTCTGTTTTATGCCTCCTGACCACCAGAGGCGGTGCTAAGCACTAGTGGATGACACATACCAACACAGTCATTAGAAATGTCACCCCCCTAAAACATCAAGGTTGCTCCAGAAGGACTGCAGAACTCACATCATGGGAAGCAGCCACGTTGACCTTATAGAATCGCACAAAGGTACATGGAAAAGACCAGGCAGCAGCAGCACAGACCCCTGCCATGGAGAAACCCCGCAAAGTGGGGGCCCAAGATTAAGAGACAGCCCTAGTAGAATGACAGATAACAATTGCAGGTAAGGATCATTGGTACACAGTTGTACATGCCCTTTTTATTACTCAACAATCCATTGTGACAGTCTCTGTTTGGACAAGGGTGCGCCTTTACATACCTCACCATAACAGACAAATAATTGATCCAATTGACTAATTGACTTTAGGAAGAAAAACAGGATTAAGTCGAAGAATGATCCCTGAATCCTCTGGCAACCAGAGCAAACACGACTCGCTCACCAACACATTTACCCTCTTGCAGTGAACTGGACCCAGTGGCCAAACCCAAAGCTGAAGATGAGCCGAATTGGATGCCAAACATGCCCATTCAGCTGAGAGAGATCCCGTCTGATGGGAAACTGCCATGGTTCATCCTGTAATTGGCTCAGAAGAAGTGAAAACCATGGCCTGGCTGGCTATCAAGGTGACACCAGAAGCACTCTGTGAACATGTGCAGCAGGCAACTTGGCCACTCGTGTGCTAATGCATCCTGGCCTAATGGGCTGGACATCTGTGTCCTCCCAAACCACCAGCGGCAATGAGTTGAGGTCTCAGGTGTACACTGGTCCGACACAGGATCATTAATACTGACTCAGAGTATTACAGCCTCAACACTATCACTGTCTCTGCTGTGGTCCTCTGACTGTAGAATCGTTAGTACTTCTATTCCTCAGCTGCGCAGCATATACCAGACACGTCTCCCAAGTTGCTCTTTGCAGGAATAAAAGTTTATTTACAGCCAGGAGCCCACTGGTCACAACAACCAAGAGAGACTCCCTGAACAGAAAGATACATGTACATTTATACAATGTAGATGAGAAAAAAATCAATGTGAAAGTGAAAAGTGATGTGACGTGTCCATTGCCTCTTAGTGCTTTATCAGGTGATCCCACCAATGTTGTTACTGGCTGTTCGATCTCTTGTCACTGCCTCACTCCAATGGAATCAGCCTTGGCCATTGAAGCTAGCATACGGGCTGTCTTTGACCTCTTTTTGGGTACATTGGGACTTGTAAATGCACTGGAGAATTCTGCCACAAAGTCCTTACATGGTGGCCTCATAAACACATTAGCATCAGAGGTTTGCCTGAAAAACACATTGGTTTGAACAGGCTGAACAGGTGATTTGTTCACCCCTAAACATGCCACTGCCATCTGTGAAACAGATAAAGTATCATCTGAAAGTATCGGTCACAAGATGGGCCTACACTCGATGAATATACAGACCCACCGCTTGATCCACCTGCAGCAGACAGGCTGGAAAGACATCCTGTTGGTGGTGTTGCTTGACAGGTTCAGTCATGTCTTCATGATGGAAATGCGAATTAGATGCACTCACTGAAATGGATCAGATCTGGATGTTAAGAACACTCTCATCTCCTGGTGTGTTGTCTGCAGGTGTGGCTGGTACTGGAGGTTGTAAAGACTGAAGAAGACGTTTCAGCTCTGCCATTTCTGAAGACAGAGTAGCGACAGTCTTCGACAGCAAATGCTCTGATTCCGAAGGTTTTTTCTTTGTCTGAGTCATATTGTGCAAAACTAGCAATCAAATTAGGATCGAGTTTGGTGAGGCGAAGTTGTCTGGACATCGGTAGCATACTACAATGCAAACACGGATCAGTCAAAGCCTCTATTAGAGGTTGAATCCCTAAGCACGAAGGGCAGCGATCATGTCCACCATCAGGAACAAGTGTGTTTGGACACAATGTGCAACTCGGTGGAAAGTAGGAAATAAGCAAACCATGAATCCATCAATAATACGTACTCGGTTAGCACTGTAGGAACTCAAACTGTAATAATACCATCCAAAAAAATATAGGATAGATTTAGAAGATTATAATCTTGAAAACAGACACAAAATTACACGCAAGTTGACCAAATCTGCCTTCACATAGCACCAAGTGGCATACATTAACAAGCATAACAGTGATGTGGAACAAAAAGCACTCAAAAGTGATATAGGTTTGTGGTGGAGATGCTACCTATGTGCAGTTGAGACCAGCCACAGGATAGTACCATGAAGCACAGGGTATTGTTAACACAAACAATCAAATTATAATATGTACTTACATGATGAAGAAAGAAAAATCCAATATATATCTGTCCTGTCACAGCTTGGAATGGCAAATCCTCGCAATTCAGGTAAGCTGCACGTGACAGCATGAATAAACAACCTTTCACAAGCGAGAAGCAAAAAGAAGCTGCATACCAAGCTACTATTTAGTACCATTATTGTTCAGAGTGTATACCACTTATTTTGTAAAAATACAAAGCTGGTTGAAGATCCTTTGAAACATACTTTAAATCAAGTTGGCAAAATATGGAATGACATTGCTAACATGGTACAGGTAGATAAGCTTTTATTATTTCTGTGCATAATATCAGTTTATCAGCAAATAACAACTGGGCTGAAGATCAATGTATGTGCTTATTAGAGTTCTTGTTGAGACAAATGTCCACTTAATGTCAGATTTCATTCTGATACTGAATGACTTTAACTGAGGCAGTACAAAAGGTTCAAAAACAGGTTTAGGATGCATGGGAACTGCCTTCAGAGAAGGGAATGAGAGGTGAAGTGGGACAAAACAGTGTGCCAAGGTAAACAGTTCAAGGTAAATTCAGGATCGGTAAATAGTTACATTAGAGAGCCATTCAAGCTGTCAGCTGTGTGTAAAATTATTCGGCAAAGAACACTGATACTAAATACTGAATACCTAGTGATACTCTTAGAATTTTAAATGAGACCGGGTGAAATAATGTGGGATGGAGTTATGGGGAAAACCTTGTATTTTAGTGACTTCACTGCAAAAAATAAATAAATAAAAATCTTTAGTATTTTTGTCTTGATTTCTAGTGTAAATATCAAAATATTCTTGATTCAATATGCATTTACTTGAGAAGCAAAATAACTTAAGATATTAGTCTTATTGACTTAAGACTTGTTTTTTGAAAAAAAAAATATATAAAAAATGTGTTATGTTTTGCTTAAAACAAGGAAAAATATTTGCAAATGCGGTAAGCAAAATAAACTCAATTCAAATTATTTTTCTTTCCCCGTTGGCAGATATTTTTCCTTGGTTTTAACAACAAATAATTAATTTTTTTTTTTATTATTGTCACAATTCATGTCTTGTTCTACCTTGTTATGTGTTCAAGGACTTTTATGTTGAAGTGCATTTTCTGTTCCCATTGTTTCTATGTTCTCTCCCTGTGTTTAGCTCTTGTTCCTTTGCCTGGCTTGTTACTTCCCATGGTTACCCTTGTTAGTTGTCATGGGGATTCATTTACACCACCCCTCTTGTTAGCTTGTTAACCTGTGTATTTAATACCCTGTGTTTGCCTGGTTCTTTTCTGATGTTGTCCTTGAAAGCTGTTACGTGTGCCCATGTCATTTGCCTTGTTTCTTGCCGTGCCTGGTTTTACTTTGTATTTGTTTAGATAAATCTTTATTACTGCTCTTGGATTCTCTTCTCTTTTGACCACGTGTTACAGATATGAGAAAATTAGAAGTCATTATGCTTTTTGAGTAAATATGTCTGGATTCAAGAATGTTAGATATTTGTATTGGAGAACAAGGCAAAAATTCTAAGTGAGAGAATCATTTTTATGATTAGCTTACAGTGAACTAGTAATCAAATGCTTTCTAGGGTTTTTATGGTGCTTGCAATGGATTGAAAATAATTCCATCTGAGATTAAACAAACTTGTTTGCCAAAAGGAGCAGACTAGACTGTTTGCCATTCTCTCGTTTTTATTTCCGTATAGGTCGATGTCAGCGATCTTCGAGAAGTTCAGCCTTATCGTACAGAGGACATTAATGGCAAACAGAATAGCAGGAACTTCAGACAGAAAACTCCATAAACCTCAACATGGTTCTTCTGGAAGAACAGACTACTGAGAGCTTTCATGCACAGAGACAACTCTTTGAGTTATTGTCACAAGACAAAATTATTGCTAATCATTTTTTATTTTATTTTATTATAATGACAAACACAATGTACGAGAGCAGCACAAATTAACAAGTATTATGTCAGCTGTGTCAAGTGCAGAATGGGTTAAGATTTGCTTTATATATGCTTTAAAAATCCCATGTGCTTGCTCAAGCTGTTAGTAACTGCGTTTTCAATTTAAATTCTCATATACAATTTAAATCAGGCCAGTCAATGGATGGTTTTAATTATCACAATGAAGGATGTCTTAAAAATGAATAAGACATGGATGCAATGATTTGTCCATCACTAGAATGTCACTAAAAACTCACTCTATTTTTCTCAGTTATTAACATGTCCGTTGTGGACATTCATTACTATTGGTTTGATCTCATAACTAGACAATATAACATAACGCCCTTGCAGTTCTGCAGGAACAGGTAGCTAAACTCAATCAAATCACAGTCACTGCATTTTTATCAGTGTTTAGTATCTCTCTCTATATTACATTACAATGAGATTTTTGATTTACTGATTTTATGTTACTTTATGTTTGCTGTTTTCTTTGTTTTATTATTTGATTTACTCATTTATCATTTGATCATAATCATTTGATCATATACTCATTAGATCATTCAATTTCCCATTGCTTTTGATTTTGTATAATACCATTTGTTGGATATGTGCTGGTCAGATGAAGTTTGGACGGGTGAAGTAAGGATGAAGTTCAGTCAATGTCTCAGCCTTAAAACATATGCAGCTAAGATTGAGCAACTTAGCATGTGTTCCATTTTAATTTGTTAAATTTTACTGCGCCTTGGTACACTTTAATTTGATTTGATAGTAACGAGTCAGGAGATTGTAACCTCTCCTAGCAATCAGAAAATGCTAGTAACTGTTGAGTCTGTGTATATCTGTATATCTATGTGTCTGTTTATATCTACACTTAGCAACCTGTAGCCTACATTGTATGTACAGTACACCAGTATTCATCAGTTCATGCATTCCAACAAATCAAACCCAAGCATTTGTCTAATTAATTGAAAATGTCATCTAATATATTTGATTGGATTTCAAGGAGTAAAACAGTGTTTCAGTGTCACAGTTGTCTCTGTTGAGAAAACTTTTTTCCCCTTAAATTAATCTACTATGTTCTTTAATTAATAAGTAGTTATAATATCTGGTGGCTGGAGCTACAACAATACAATTGTGCATAACACCCATTTAGAATAAAAGTGGCTGTGTTTTTGACAATACATGCATAAGATTTAGTATCAGTACGCTGGAGTCTGTTGTCCTCTGACAAGGGATGCAAAATATGAAGCTAAAAACTATAAAAACATGCTTTGTCCTCCAGAAGCCTCCTTTGGACAGCATTCAAATCTCGAGACAAATTTGTTTTTAAGGATGGTATTTGAGCGATGGAAATTATAAGCGTCTCTAGTTTGGCTGCTTGAGGTATAAATGGAAATCCCTGTCAATCTTGATGTAAATGATCAAATAATCCGTATCCAGAAACCGTCTGTGATTGGTCCATCCTGAGCAGCGCTGAGGAAAGTAACACGCTGCACGTGACAGCGGGTCTACGTTCTTCTTCAGCAGAACAGATTACTTCTAATTAATTATGATTGATTTCTTAATAATAACAGCGAGATGCCTGACGCGAGTGTATTTAAGTGTGAAGAGTGCAGGCAGTGAAGCGCTGATGAGCCTCCAGCAGACACGCCCTGCTGCCCCCCTCCCTCCGCATCCCTCACGACAACAGCCTCAGCCTCAGCATCAGCATCAGCAGCCTCCTCCTCCACAATCACACGAGCAGCTGCCTGCGAAACAACCCAGACACAACCACCGCATCCCAGGACTTCAGCGGCGTTTGAAGCTCAGGCCACTGCGCTAACCTTACCGTCTCGTGTTTCGATATTAACATAGCATTCCGTTTTCATCTAGATTCCCGTTATCGTCTAGCATCATGACGGACGCAGTAGCTGAGTGTAATATTAAAGTGCTCTGCCGCTTTAGGCCTCTCAATCAGGCCGAGATCCTGCGCGGAGACAAATTCCTGCCGACCTTTCAAGGGGACGACACCGTCATCATCGGGGTAATGTTTCAGATATGTGATTATTAAAGCGGATCCCGCAGTTAAAGGCGCAGCTCTAAATGATGGCAGTGCTGCTGAGTGAACGGCTCGTGGCTGGGTCAGCATGACGTCAGCGCATCTAGAGGCTGTAGGCCTCTTCATCCTCTCAGTCTTATTACAGTCATCTTCCTCCTGACTGGCCTTCTTCATATATTCTTCATAGTGAGAGTGTGCATGAATGCAGGGAGTGGCCGATGATGGCTGGCTGTTTTTTTGATTAAGGAAATGTATGGTTAAAGGTGATGCAAGTATGCAGGACGTAATGCTTATCCCTTTCTAAGCATTACGTACCTTATGTCATAAGGGTCAATTTTTTTAAATGCATCATCTGAAAGCTGGTTTGTTAGGATAGGACAATATTTGGCCGAGATACAACTATTTGAAAATCTGGAAGCTGAGGGAGCAAAAAAAATCTAAATATTGAGAAAATCATCTTTAAAGTTGTCCAAATGAAGTTCTTAGCAAAGCATATTACTAATCAAAAATGAAGCTTTGATATATTTACGGTAAGAAATTTAACAACAATGATGGAACAATGATTTTTGGCATAAAAGAAACATTTATAATTTTGACCCATACAATGTATTGTTGGCTATTGCTACAAATATACCTGTGCTGCTTAAGACTGTTATTGTTCTCCAGGGCCACATATTGGATAAAGCTGGAATGACACGGTTTATAGCCCGTCTGTATGTCCCTGTGACGTGATTAGTGGCCTGATCAATACCTGAGTGAGACCAAACAATGACTTTTCTTTTTTCCTCCGTGTCTCCTCTCTTCCTCTGTGTGGGCTTTATGGGTGTGCAGGGAAAACCGTACGTGTTCGACCGCGTGTTTCCCACCAACACCACCCAAGAGCAGGTGTACAACACCTGCGCCAAGCAGATCGTCAAAGGTCAGTGTGCGACGCCCTGCATCTATTTCTGACCATTGATTACGATGTGACTGTCTGTGGGGATAATGTTTAGCAGACGCTCCTCAGAGGAAATCGGTTCTCTGATGTTCAGCTGTGTGTGTGTTTGATGTAGATGTGCTGGGAGGTTACAATGGCACCATCTTCGCTTATGGCCAAACCTCTTCTGGAAAGACCCATACCATGGAGGTACAGTTATATTTTAGATGAGATAATGATTATAATTTTAACACTTTTACATTATTGCACAATTTTGTACCCGTAAATGACTCAGTCAGATGCATCAGCCGACTGATATCATCCATACACAGTGTGCCTGCAACAAAACGAACATCAAATATTATTGGCCAGTTTCCCTGTAAGCACTCACAAAACCAATCACGAGATAATGCATGCTTTATATCGAAATGTAAGAACGATACCTGATAAATTCACAGTAGATTTTTAAGTTCGTTTTAGAATCAAGGCTTTACAGTCATGGTTCACAACTGGTTTCACATCAGGACCCAAATTGTACATCATTTTACCAAGTGGCAACCCTCCACTGTACCACAGTCATCTACCTATAATTAAAAAAGACCTTACTGTCAATGTTGCAGATATTTAGCGTGACACAAATACAGCTTTGCTTTCTAAATACACATTATGGTCAGCACAAACCATGTGTACATTTATTGCAGTGTCTATGTTTCCATCCACTTATTTTTATGTGCATTTTGGAATTTGGCATTAAAAAAAACGCTGGATGGAAATGCCAAGATGCGCATAAAAAACGTATGCGCACAATTGAGTAGGATACACTTTTTAAATGGCCTTTAATGGACAGGACAGTAGAGAACAGACAGGAAAGAATTGGGTGGAGGATTCCTCCTCTGAAAGCAATGACTGCATTTATTGTGTTTCGTCTGCTCGCTCGAGGCACAAGTAATTTATTATATAAGAAAATGATTATATTCAGTGGCTTCTCCTTCTTTTCTTAGTGATATTTAGTGCTAGTTTATCAGAAAGTGACGATTTTGTTCTCTTTGACTCGTTGGATAGAAGTGGTGCTTATTATGCGATATTCCAGTTTTGCGCTCAAGTTAATTTCGCATCTTTGGATGGAAACATAGCTAGTGTCTGCTTCACCTTGTGCAATTTAAGGTTTTCAAGGATGGAACTTGTCTTTCTGTCTAATTTGACTTCTTTCTACCATGTGATAGATACACTGGCAAATACAATTATTTTGCTTCATTTATCTAATAAAAAATACACAATGAAAAACAATAAAAAAAATTCATTTTGTTATCATTTGTTTAGTTAGAAGCACTGCTGCACAGGTCGATTAGACTAAGCTGAATTGTAATAATTGAAGACAGTTTGACTGTGATGGCACTTCCAGGGCAATCTCCACGACACGCAGCAGATGGGCATCATTCCCCGCATCGCAGAGGACATCTTCAACCACATCTTCTCCATGGATGAGAACCTGGAGTTCCACATCAAGGTACACAAAGGGCACAGACGAATGGCATATTATCCATCATCTAGTTATAAACCTGCCCGCACATGCCGCCCGATCTATGGTGCTCTCAAAATAACCAGTGTTTGATTTTCTCAGGTGTCCTACTTTGAGATCTATATGGAGAAAATCCGGGATCTTCTGGATGGTTTGTAGAAAACAGAGAAAGTGCAGCATAACAAATTCACTACAATGGCTGTTATATTATTCCTCATTGTGCTTCTTTCCTCTTCAGTCACGAAGACCAACCTGTCTGTGCATGAGGATAAGAACCGCGTCCCTTACGTGAAGGTGATTTTCCGGACCTCCGGCTGCGTGTTTTGTGAGGATGTGAGTTAATCAGAATGAACCGTAATGAAGCAGCTGTTTTGTGTTTGTGTGGCATCAGGGCTGCACCGAGCGCTTCGTGTCCAGTCCTGAAGAGGTCATGGACGTCATCGACGAGGGAAAGTCCAACCGGCACGTCGCTGTCACCAGTGAGCGCTTTTGTCATTGTTCTCAAATTCAGTTCAACTTCATTCACTCACAGCACTTCAGGTTAAATTTTTCAACATACAGTGTGTGATTACTAGAATTTTATAATCACAATAATGGCACTTTTCCACTGTGTGGTACGACTCGGCTCGGCTCGGTTTGCGTTTCCACTGCAGTTCAGTACCACTTTAGAGTGGGCGGGATTATTCACATGTCGTTATAGTTGCACCGCCGTGACTCCTGAAACACTTTTTCATCCCGCGTTGCCCCATCAAGCTCTCGCTGGATCCGCTCCTCTGCTATCAATGAGAGGAACGTCTGTACTTCCTCAACAGACAACGAAACCACTTTTTGGTTGTTAAAAAAAGTGCGCTCGTTCAAAACAGTTCGATCCTACGCTGGCTGTGCTGATTTAAATCTAGCGGTTCAGTTGTGTCCACTGTTGCCAACTCTCACGAGACAAATAAGCAACCGCAGCTTCAAAAGCAAGCCCAAAACAAGCCCAATATTTTTTGGGTGATTTATTATCATCAATATTATTTATTATCAATTATGTATTACCAATAAATGAGCCTGCAACATATTAAACTGAAATTACTCTTTTATCTGAAAATCAAAAACAGAAGTTATTTTACAAAAATCAGCAAACTGTAAAAGTGAACCGTACCGAACCCGTACCATGCAGTGGAAAAGTGTGTAAATTACAGTCGTGATACCTTCATCTCAATCTGACAGTTCAGTCACATTAAAAAAGTACAGCACAGTGGAGATCTTCTGCTTGAAATGCACACTGTGATTATATACATATACCGTTCAAAAGTTTTTGAGCTTTTTTGTTTAGTGTTTAGAGTATATCATCAAGGCTGCAAGAATACAGTATAAACTGTTTTTATATAAAATAACTGTTTCAAATATATTTTAAAATACAATGTACTTCTGCAATGACAAAGCTGAGTTTTAATGAATTATATTTTAGACTTGTAGGATGCGTATTTGAGAATGAGCTGCAAACGAGACGCTGTTCTGTTGTCAGATATGAATGAGCACAGCTCTCGCAGTCACAGCATCTTCCTGATCAACATCAAGCAGGAGCACGTGGAGACGGAGCAGAAGCTCTGTGGAAAGCTCTACCTGGTGGATCTGGCTGGCAGTGAGAAGGTCTTTTGTCTTTTGTTGTATGAAGCATCGTGTCGTCATGTTTAAAGGCATAGTTCACCCATAATGAAAACACTGTCATTTACTCCCCCTTATGTCGTAGCAAATCTGTATGACTTTCTTCCTTCTAGGGAACACAAAATATATTTTAAGAACATTTGGTTGCATATGACATTAGACTTTCATTGTATGGACAAAAAACACACAAGACATTGAAATTATACATGCAAATAAAAAGAAATAAATCCTCATCTAGACCCAGGGCTCATAGAGCTCATTTGACCAAGGCCTTTATGCAGAAGATGATAGCAACTGCTTAGCGATGAGCTAAAACAAAACAAAACACACTAAAAGCAATGACCTAGAAACTACTGTAATCTGGCATTCCAGTTATAACTGGTTGCATTGTTTAGAGAAATGGAATTGATTTATACTGTAGCTTTATGACATTGAAAACACTTGATTTAGAAGAAACATGGAATGTAAAAAAGCATGATGTTGCTATATATTATAGAGGTATTAATATGAATGTGTGCTTTATAAGTATGCTAGTGATATGCTAAAGCAATAAACCCCAAAAAGCCGTGGTTTACAGTGAATTTATAACAGCTAAGCGGAGTGCCTAAAACCCCCTTAGCTGTTATAAATTCACTGTAAACCACGGCTTCACGGGGCTTATTGCTTTTATAAAACGGTTAATCCATATACGTAGTAAGGTTTCACAAAATAAAACAGAGCAAATAAAATGTAATGATATTAATAAAAACAGTATTCTTCCACCAAACAATGTAGCGCCTCAGAAACAGTTGTGGTTCCAACAAAGTGGTTGCAGAGCAACACACAGAAGTAAACGTGTATGTTTCGAACACAGCTCAACCAATCAGAATCAAGGACCGGAACTATCCATTTTATAAATGCTAATAAAGAATTAGCTAATAGTGAGAAGTGTTCCCTAATCTGAAGTGTAACTGTTAAGCTTGTATATGGTGTATTTTCACACGCAGGTCAGTAAGACCGGTGCGGCTGGAGCCGTCCTGGATGAAGCTAAAAACATCAATAAGTCTCTGTCTTCTCTCGGTAACGTCATCTCTGCTCTCGCTGAAGGAACTGTAAGTGCTCGCAAACGCACAGATCTATGACCGTGCATATTGGTGTTAGCTTACGTAATGTCCCTGGTTTGTGTGAGCAGAAGACTCACGTGCCGTACCGCGACAGTAAGATGACCCGGATCCTGCAGGACTCTCTGGGAGGAAACTGTCGGACCACCATGTTCATCTGCTGCTCTCCCTCGAGCTACAACGATGCTGAGACCAAATCCACCCTCATGTTTGGACAGCGGTACCTCCAGCACACACACACACATGCATTCACATCTGCACAACAGTAGTGCAAAATAGTGGTCGAACGATATGCGTTTTTTGACAGCCGATACCGATGCCGATATCTTGGAAAGCAGGGTGGCCGATGGACAATATAAAGCCGACATAATTGTATTTATTTTAATTCATATTTAAGAAATTTGAAATAATTTGAAAATGGATTAAAAAATAATCGTGTAAAATAAACATACCTATACTCTAGAAGACAAAGTATTTTTCACAAATAAATAAATATTTAATAAAAATATAATTACAAAAGGAAGTTAACACTGTAACCAACAGGGCACTCAGTATTCTGGGAAGTTTGTGTGCATTGGGAATCACATTTTTTTCAAATAAAGCCAAGGTAACACTCATTTTACATACAGCACACAGTGAAAATGACATGAATAGGACAGTGGGCAAATGCATAAAGCGCAGCATAATTTGAAATCAGTCACGAGTTTGTCGATCGCGCGTCTCCAGTGAAGCTGAACTCTCCTCCTGTCCGTATTCAATTCGCACGGACCATAGGACCGACCGTCACAGAACACGCGATCATGCAGGTCACATGCACACTTCACAAGATCTCAACTAGATTCGACTAAGTATGCAAGGTTTGTGAAATTAATTGTTCATTAGTCATTCAAAGATTTGCAGAATGCTGACGGCAAACGAGAAAGTATTATAATGTTTGCCTTTAATAATATTAATGCAATCGTTATAATACTTTTTTGTATACATTTTAATTCCTCTGTTTAACAGTTCTATCTGATTATTAGATAGACTTCTATCCGTATTAGACAGAAATGAATGACAACAGCGAACAAGAGAGAGAATGTGAGCACTGTGTGCTCAGGCGCCGCCGCAGCCGTTCTCGGCACCATCAAAATAAAAGTTCCGCCTCGAACACATCGGCCAAACAGAAAAACGTATCGGCCAATGCCGATGTTTGAAAAATGGCAGATATGGGACGATATATCGGTCGACCACTAGTGCAAAAACATCACAGCTAGATCAAACAGAAATCTTCATCGTGTTTCTTCGTGAGTTCAGTTATCATCTCAATTATCATTATCATGTTTCTGACAGCTTTACTGCTAATGAAACAGCAACATTCAAATACAATTATAAACCTAAACTTCAGAACAAAGTAAAGTCAGAGCGATTTTCAATACTGGTCCTTGCCCTTGTGAAAAAGAAGTACACTGTTAAAAGAGTATTTACAACATAAAAAATTAAGTGATATCTGAATGCAATGTTGCATGTTAATTGCAATTAAATAAAAATGAATTATAGTTCCTGAATTACAGGTATATAATAAATGGAGTTCAGGTATATAATAAATATTTCAAAAGACTCTTCTTAAATGTGTGTTAAGATATGTAATCTCTGTATGTTCACTTAAGTGGCCTTTTATTACATTAATTTTATATTACGTATATTACATTACAATTACACTAGTGGACTTACAATTAATGCAATAAAGCACTTTTTCACAAGGTTGAAAGGGATACTGAACCACTTTTGAACAGAATCAACAGAATCTCTGCTCTGCCTAGTGTTAAATAAAGAGCAGTTGCTACTGAATGTGAATCTGACTGCTTCTTAAAGGGATCGTTCACCAAAAAATTATTTTCTGTTTTATCATGCCCCTTAGTATTTTTTCTTGTTTTCTTGTATAAATATCAAAAAATTCTTGAATCAATATGCATATACTTGACAAGTTAAATGACTTATATGACTTTGTCAAGTAAATGCATCTTGATTCAAGAATGTTTTGGTATTTTTACTAGAAAACAAGACAAAAATACTAAGAAAATCATTTTTTGCAGTGTGTACTCGCCCTTGTTCCAAACCTGTATTCATTTCTTGAACACAAAAGATAACATTTTGAATAATGTTGATAACCAAATAGTTGACATAGCCATTGACTTCCATAATATAGAAGACAATACTATGTTAGTCAATGACTACCATCAACTGAACATTATCAAGATGACATGAGGGTGAGTAAATGATGACAGAATTTTCATTTTTGGGTGAACTATCCCTTTAACAAGCTAATTGTTGTTGGTTAAATTTTGAGTGTTGAACGTTCTATCAGTATAAACCACTGGCAGATTTAAAGCTTTATAATTAATTGCACTGAATTAATAGAATTAGCAGACTGAGACCTGTGTGTGTGTGTGTGTGTGTGTGTGTGTGTGTGTGTGTGTGTTAGTGCTAAGACCATCAAGAACACGGCCTCCATTAACCTGGAGCTGACAGCTGAGCAGTGGAAGAGGAAGTACGAGAAAGAGAAGGAGAAGAACAAGAGCTTGAAAGACACCATCCAGAGGCTGGAGCTGGAGCTGCGGCGCTGGCGCAGTGGTGAGCCTGTGCACTGCTCTGACGAGTCAAGTCAGTTTTATTTATATAGTGCTTTATACAATACAAATTTTACAAGACGTGCACAATGTAATAGTTGATTCCAAGCTACAGCAGAAGTCATTATATTGAAATTGATGGTGTTCATTGTAGATTTAAACTGACAGATAGTTTCTGATCTCTGAAAAATACTTTTATAATGTAGGATCTAAATGTCAAAAGGATCGATGACATATACAGATGATATTGATATTCTTGGTATTAGCAATTTGACAGAGTTGTAAAATCTCTAGTTGCTGCATTTTGTACCACCTGGAGTTTTTTTTATAAACCTGTTTTATTAAACCATTACAATAATCTAGCCCTGAGGTCATTAACATGTGAATGAGCTTTTAGACAGTTTTCCTATTTGAAGGTTTTTGTTTCAATAATGAAGACCTTACTAGTTGTCCTATGCAGTCCATTAAGTTAGTAAATTGGTTTCATGGGGCCTTGAGAAAATATGAATTTGAGTATCGGAATATAAATTAGCAATGAAATAAAGCAATGAAAGATTGGTCCATGTTTCCTGATCATGTCTTCTAAGAAAAGCATATGAAACGTGAAAAGAAAAGGACCTAGTACTGAGCCTTGTGGCACTCCATAACTAACTTGTATTTGATATACCATTTCTTCAAGATACATAAGATTTAAACCACACTATCAGTCCACTGATACCAATGTAATTTTCAAGCTCATGCAAGGGAATCATGGTGAATAGTGTCAAGCAGAACTAAGGTCCAGTAATGCGTGAGATGCAGCCATGATAGGATGATCTGCAGAAAATAACATAGTTGAGAGAATACAACTTTGTCTAGCATTTTCAGGGCTCACAAAATTTCAAAATCCCTGGTAGCCCTTCGGTCAGTTACTCTTCAGATTCCGAAAATGAATTTAACTAGCCCAAATAAAAAAAGGCCTTTTTTTTAAATATAGAAAATCGGATAGGAGTTTAAATGTCAATCAAAAATATTTTCGATACACAAATATCAACACATATCATACAATTTTATTTCACTATTTACAGGGTATCTGCAGAATTTTTACAAATAAATTTAAGGCAATTTATGACCCATTTTAAGAGCTACACAAGTAAAATAAACACAGTATGAGTGGGGTTGGACAATGTCTGTGGTAACATACAGTATTGAGTCATAAAATTACATGATTTACAGTTCAGATACAGGTTTTCACAAAAACAAAAATCTTATACAACAGCATTTCAGCCTTTAGACCATTTTTATGAAAAGGGCTAAATCAAGCATGTAAATTATTATATTATATATATATGTCTTAATTGTTTACATTTTTAGAAGGCACATTAACTTTTTTCTCATTTACAACTCTATGTGTTTGCTGCGTAAAAACATGAGTTGATAATTGCATTGATCTGACTGTAAACAGCAAGAAAGGCTTATTGGAAATGCTAATTCATTCTCTGCCACGAGGTGGCGCTTTAGGAACGCTGAAATATTGCGGTTTCCTCTGTAACGGCTGTACACAAAGCAGCTGTGCGCTCATAAAATTAAAATGCCAAAGACATGTTTCTGAGGACAGTGACTATAGAATACCCTTAAAGGGATATTTATGACAGTCTGTTCCCTTCAGATACATTCAAATAAAAACATCCGCGCCGCATTTTGACTTGAACGTGCAGCGCTCATATTTATCCAATTACATCATTGCCTTTTGAAGTTTAATCCAGCCTATCGCGACTCTTGTCTTTCCGTCCCCAAATGTAAAACCTCTTGAAATTATAATTAAGACATTTCTTATGCCATTTAACGTATTTAAAACTTTTTATGACCTTAAGTTTGATACAACTCACTTTATGAGTTTTTAAGGACCAGCGGGAGATCTGCATTTAAGGTGGTGATACATTTTGGTAGCCCGACTGGAAAACAGCGATTTTGCGAGCTCTGATTTTTGATATGAAAGTTAGAGATAGAGATTCTGCAGTTAAGGTCTATAATTGACTAATCCTTTTGGGTCAAGTTGTGTTTTTAATAGCTGCTAACTTCAAAGATTTTGGAGAATATCCTAATGATAAATAGACAAATAACACGACACAGTTTCGTAAGTCCACAGCCGTAAGTAGGGATGGGTACCGAAACTCTGTATTTAATCGGTCTCGGGGCTAAATTATGAAAGACCGGAGTATCAATAAGCTCTGACATTAACGGTTCGCATTTTGACTTGAACGTGCAGCGCTCATATTTATCCAATTACATCATTGCCTTTTGAAGTTTAATCCAGCCTATCGCGACTCTTGTCTTTCCGTCCCCAAATGTAAAACCTCTTGAAATTATAATTAAGACATTTCTTATGCCATTTAACGTATTTAAAACTTTTTATGACCTTAAGTTTGATACAACTCACTTTAGGAGTTTTTAAGGACCCGCGGGAGATCTGCATTTAAGATTGCCTGTCGGGCAGAGTGGTGATACATTTTGGTAGCCTGACAGGAAAACACATTAGCCCCGGGACTTTGGGCTAGCGATTTTGCGAGCCCTGCTAATGCTGTTTCTCCTATACGGGGGATCAGACCCCTGGGTGCCAATTTTGTGCTAATGGCAACTATTTGAAGAGTAGAAGAGGAATGAGTGTGTTCGGATTTCCTGAGAGAGAGACTCTGGCAGAATATTGCATTGATCTGACTGTAAACAGCAAGAAAGGCTTATTGGAAATGCTAATTCATTCTCTGCCACGAGGTGGCGCTTTAGGAACGCTGAAATATTGCGGTTTCCTCTGTAACGGCTGTACACAAAGCAGCTCTGCGCTCATAAAATTAAAATGCCAAAGACATGTTTCTGAGGACAGTGACTATAGAATACCCTTAAAGGGAATTTGGGACAGTCTGTTCCCTTCAGATACATTCAAATAAAAACATCCGCGCCGCATTTTGACTTGAAACGTGCAGCGCTCATATTTATTCAATGACATCATTGCCTTTTGAAGTTGAATCCAGCCGTATCACGACTCTTGTCTTTCCTTCCCCAACTGTAAGACCTCTTGAAACTATAAAAGACATTTCTTATTCTATTTAACGTAACCAGAGTCGCCAGCTGTTTTTCAAATATTTGTCTATGATGCATTTTTGCTATTTGCAAATTCAGAAGCGAGATCGTGCCCACGCAGAGGAGCTTCAGCACGCGCAACAAGAAAGCCCTGTTTAATTATGATAGAAGAGAGAACTAAACATTCAAACATCTGCTTACACTTTAGGCCTGTAGCGGTTTTATTAAGCTAATTAAATTTTTTTATTTCGATTTTGGCTTCTAAGGATTATACAAAAGAAGACATGAGGTAAAGTTACAGTATTAAAAACTAGCTGCGTTTCGTATTGCGCAACTTCTTTCCCTTCCCTTCCCTTCCCTTCTTGCGCATTCGTTCCTCCCTAAAACCCGAACTTAATGTCAGAATCAGCTCAGTCGTGATTGTTGTAAGATGCCGTCTTTACCGTTGCTAAATTGCGGCACATGTTTGATAATAAAATGTTGAAAGCACAATCCACACAAGAGACGCTGTTCCTCAGGCTGAAATGTGTGCCGCGACACGCTCCAAAACGGACAAACAAATTACACTTTGAGCTTCGGGTGCATGTCCAAACGATCAAATACACACAAAATATGTCCAAATGGCCGGTTTGGAGAGTATTTACTTAAACACAGTTTATGTCTTAAGTGGAGGAGAACAGTTGGGAGAAAATCCGATGTGTGTCAATATATTGTCTTAAAGTGACAGACTGGCGCTTGGGCCATCAAAATGCAAATCTGCTCTTAATCTGAATAACATTATAGCTTTAATAAGCATTAATCTATCAATACATACACTGAAAACTATGCAGTGCTCATTTACATTTGATTACTTTTAGATTTCTTTTGTAGGCTAATACTTACCTGAACTTCATGGAAAAATGACAGCACTGTTTATTTAATTTCATTTGTATATTTGTTTTATTGTATCTGTCAGTTTGTTTTACTTTGTTTCTTTGTTCATGTTCTTACTGTATCTTATGTATAAAACACTAAAAATGCCTGCACACTGGTGCATTTACAAATTGATGTTTTATATTAATTTCATTAAATATTTATTTTACATTTCAGTATATAAAGAAATGTTAAATCAGCTCTTAATTTGTCATATATATAAAACAAAAAGTACCGATAAGAATACCGTTAAAGTACTGAATCGATAAGCAGTATCAGCAACAGTAGTAATACCATTAAAACCTTAACGATACCCATCCCTAGCCGTAAGTTGTAAGCCATTTGGGACTTCAATAAAAATCGTCTGTGAAGTTTGTAAGTTTTGAGCTGATACTTTAATGACATACTAATGACATACCATCCCATCCTGATATACTAACTAAAATATCAATTGAAAATCCCTGCTAAAAATAACTTAAACCAGCTTAAGCTTGTTTGCTGGTGTTATCCGCTTTAAGCTGACGAATTTGTTGAGGATTCACTGACAAGTAACTGATGCAACTGTGATGTTTTTTTCTCTAGGAGAGAATGTTCCAGAGACGGAGCAGGCAGATGCTGATGTGGTGAAGCTCGATGGCAGTGATGAGACGTCTCTGGATAATGAGAGACCATCCGAGCGCCAGCGGGAGCGAGAGAGGGACTCTGACTCCTCCTCTATTGTGGTGCGGATCTCAGAGGAAGAGCGGCAGAAATATGAGGAAGAGATCCGCAAACTCTACCGACAGCTGGACGATAAGGTGACCTTGCACTCGTGACACATTCAGAGTAAATCAGCAAATGAACTCTCACTGTGCATAATGTGTCATCCATCAGATCATGGATTACTGTATTTATAGCTAAACAAGATACAAATGATTTATTGCTCTCACTGTGTGTGTGTTTTGTAGGATGATGAAATCAATCTTCAGTGTCAGCTGGCGGAGAAGCTGAAGGAGCAGATACTGGATCAGGATGAGGTCAGAGGTCACATTCAGATTATCCTGTAGTGGCTGTTAATATGCTAATTGTTTGTATGTGATTTACTCAAAAATAGCGCATGCACATCCCAAAAACAAATAAATGCAGTTGCTCAAACTACAAAACATAGAAGATAAGTCAACACTGTTGTAAGGCTCCCAAATCATTTAATTTGAGCTGCATGCTGTTCATCAAACAGAAAATAAAGAGTACATGTAGACAAGAGGGCTTAAAAATATTGAAATTAAAATATTTACAAAATTCTAATTAATATCAAATTATGTTAGTTAGAGAGAAATGCTAATCTACACCAGATTTTTAAATCAACAGTTCACGAGAGGGCACAACGAATAAAAGCAAACTAAACAGCACTGTATTGTAGGAATATGGATGTTTTTTTTGCCCCAATCTGAGTTGTTTAATATTGCTAACTTCTATTGTTCTAATGGTAAGTGGACACTTCAAGTACCTTAAATCATTGAAATTAAATCCAGTGTATATACTTGATTGACAATTGAACTGCTCCGAAATGTATTAAGAATAAAATGGCCTTACTGTTCATTCACTGCTCACAGTGGGTCAATCTCAGGCACACATGACTATGATTGGATTATTTGAAACACTACATCTGTCCTTTCTAGATGTCTCTTTTTCAAACCTTAATAAATAAATGAATAAACTTGACCGTCATTCAAGTATGTTGTTATTAACATTGGTGCTCATCTTACTATCAAATGCACAGTTTTTATATTTAAAAGCCCATTTCTATCTGAAATTCAATGAATTTTCAAAGTTCAAAATGTAATTTGACAGCCCCACTGCAAATATCCAAACTTAGAAGCTTTTTAATATCAGTTGAAGTTACTGATAATTCATCTGAGTTTGCAGTTACTTAAAACAACAACAAAGCACACCATATAGTAAATAAGAAAGAAAAGTAATAGCAATATTTTAATAATAAATATTGTATTTTTTGGCTTAAGCAGCTCACCCTTTCACAGCAGATTTGATTCACAAATAACTGACAGTCTGAATATGAGTTGAGGAGACTCGCTCTGTGGTGCGTTTTCTAAACGCTTCGTTAGCTAACTATGGTCGCTAGATCCCAAAACCTGGCTCATCTAGTCCCATTTTAGAGGCTGAACTATCTGTATTTAAAGTGGATATTGGAGCTTTTGCCAGTTCACATTAATGAGCGTCATCTCGTTGCAGTTGCTGGCATCCACGCGTGGAGACAGTGATAAGGTGCAGACGGAGCTGGGCCGCCTGCAGACGGAGAGCGAGAGCGCCAAAGCTGAAGTGCGGGAGGTCCTGCAGGCGCTGGAGGAGCTGGCGGTCAACTACGACCAGAAGAGTCAGGAGGTGGAGGAGAAGAACCTGCACAACAAACAGCTGGCCGAGCAGCTCAGCCTCAAGATGGTGACGTCCGCTGTCCTATTCTCGCGTTATACAGTGTCCTCGATGGCAGTGAACGACTGACGTGAGTGTTTCACTGCTTCTGTTGCTTTCTAGGCCAATCTGATGGAGCTGGAGGCGGAGCTTGCTCAAATGCAGGAAGTGAGCTCGCACCAGAGGAAGCGCATCGCTGACGTGTTAAACGGGCTGATGAAGGACCTCAGCGAGTTCAGTAGCATCGTCGGCAATGGAGAAATCAAGCTCGTAAGCCTCTGAGATCTTTTGAGAGATTATAAAAGGTTGTGCCATAAATGTAGTCACAACAGCTTGACACATAGAAAAGGGGCTGTATTAGGGCTCTATGAAATCGGTTTTATAGTTTCCAAAATTCTTTTTTTTTTCATTTTTCTTGCTGGTCTTAAAGGGGTCCTATTATGCTCTTTTCCAAAGTCTTGATTTTGTTTTGGGGGTGTACTAGAACAGGCTCTCATACTAGGTTGTTCGAAAAACACATTATTTGTCACATATTTTACATTATTACAACACCTCTCTCCCCAGTCTGGCATGAACGGCTCGAATAGTTCCTCTATCAAATGAAGGCCCACCTTCTGAAATACGAATTGGTCAGCTGGGCCAGTGTGTGCTGTGATTGGTTAGCTGGGCCAGTGTGTGCTGTGATTGGTTAGCCGGGCTGGTGTGTGCTGTGATTAGCAGCACTCGGCGCCAGGTCGGGAAATGTCATGACCCTTACCATAGCCGCCTGTGAGCTTCAGTGTAAATATTGCGTCAATATCAAATCAATTTGAGCGTGATTTAAACCCGGAAATTTTTCTCAATTCTGTAATGGTTAGGGATGTAAAGGTTGAAAATCAATTTAAATATGTGACGATTCAAATCGGTTGTGATGCTAAACAAATCGCGATACAATTGGAGTAGGAGTTTATATGAATGCATCTCTGAGGGGAACTGACTGTCTTTAGAAAAGATTACCTGGTATTTTTTGTTCATCTTGCCTCTGAACGATGCATATTAAAGTAGTGTTCATAAGCGCAGCTCTGCTACATCATTGCTGTTCATACGCACCACCTGCTGGCAGTGAATCAATTTAGATTTGTTATATTTCAATTTCACAAAGAAACGTGCAGCAATAGCCTAATAAAAGGACACCTTTTCATCTACTGTATAATTTGTCTCAGTAATAATCTAATTTTATAAAAAAAAAAAAATCGTGAGAGAATCAAATCGTGAGTTGAGTGAATCGTTACATCCCTAGTAATGGTTATATTAAATTTGAGCACAAAGCATTTCTAATTAATTTAAATCATAAAAAACGAAAAAAATTAACAAAAAACAATTAGGGCTCTATAAAATCAGATTTGCTTTTCGCCAAATTCCGTATTTTACAATTAAATTTTTCGAGATTCCATTTTAATTTTGTAATGATTTTTAATAATAAAAAATGTCTAATCAATGCAATTCATACGTTTATTAAAAATTTTACCCTGTGAATTTTTTTTATTTTTATTTATTTAGGAAATTCTGTGTTGTTTGTTTTAATTTTTTAATTTATGTTTTATTGCAAATTTATTCTCAAAAAGAATTGAGAATCACATGAAGTCATGAAGGATTATATTAAATGCAGTTTCCTGTAGTTGTGTGTGTTTACAGTCACTGCAGTAATCTGTGTGTGTGTAGCCGGTGGAGATCAGCGGTGCGATCGAGGAGGAGTTCACTGTGGCGCGGCTGTACATCAGTAAGATCAAGTCGGAGGTGAAGTCGATGGTGAAGCGCTGCAGACAGCTGGAGAACTTGCAGCTGGAGTGCCATCGCAAGATGGAGGAAACCAGCCGAGAGCTGTCCTCCTGCCAGCTGCTCGTCTCTCAGGTGTGTGCGCGTGTGTGTGTATGTGTGTGTGTAAGCGAGTGAGCGTGTGTGTGTGAGTGAATGTGAGTGTGTGTGTGAGTGTGTGTGCGCGTGTGTGTGAGTGAATGTGAGTGTGTGTGTGTATGTGTGCACGTGTGTGAGTGTGTGTGCGCGCATTAGTGATGGGAAGTTCGGATCATTTTACCGACTCGGACCATTGAGTCTAGTTCAGCAAAATAAACAAATCTTTTTTTGAGTCATTTCATTCATTTTAGCAAAATATAATTAAAATGTTACGTGTTACTACCCTAATACATCTACTACTTATGCAAACGTTGATCACACTATAAACAATACAAAATTGCTATAAGAAACAGAAAAGATTAATTCATTGTTTACCTGCGTCTTCAGTCTATGGTTAGCTCACCTCACCTCTTATCTGACAAGTCTTCGGGTTTGGGCTTATGGGGCTGTCACGTGATGAATGAAACGACTCAAACCTGAAGACTCGAGAGATGAACTAATCAATTCTCTTTCTGGCTCAGACTGCATTGGTTAAAGCCATAGACCAGGGTTCCTCAAATCTTGCCCTGGAGGTCCAATGCGCTGCAGAGTTTAGCTCCAACCCTGATCAAACTCACCTACCTGTGATTTTCTAATGATCCTGAAGACACTGATTAGCATGCTCAGGTGTGTTTGATTAGGGTTAGAGCCAAACTCAGCAGGAAAGTGGTGGGCCAGATTTGAGGATCCCTGCCATAGACTGTATAAAAACATGGGGCTGTCACGTGATGAACGAACGACTTGGAAAAACCCGAAGACTTGAAACAGGTGAACTACTTGACTAATTCCAGTACAGAACCTGCGCATGTGCAACTGAACGAATCACTCCCCGAGACGACTCGTTCTTGCCGAGTCACATTAAAGATTCGTTCAAAATGAACGAATCATTCAAGAACGACCCAACACTAGCGCACATGTGTGCGTGCATGTGTGAGTGTGTGTGCGCATGTGTGAGTGTGTGTGCGCGTGTGTGTGTGTATGTGTGCGTGTGTGTGAGAGAATGTGAGTGTGTGTGTGTGTGTGTGCGCGTGTGTGAGTGCGTGCGTGTGTGTGAGTGAATGTGAGTGTATGTGTGCGCGTGTGTGAGTGTGTGTGTGAGAGAGTGTTGTGCGCGTGTGTGTGTGTGTGTGTGTGTGTGTGTGTGTGTGTGTTATTTGACAAATAATTTTGTATTGTAGTGTCATAGGCATCATCAGAAAATTTGTATGATTTCCACAACAAATGACATTACACACCATCAATTTTTAACCATTAAAACCATTAAAAATGGTTTTCTGTAGTGTGTTTTGGGACATATTCCATTAGGATTTATTGGTTTTAACAAGCCACCAATAGAAGGCAACCAATTACCAGTAGAGACCAACAGGGTCCATTACAATCTATAACAATTTCAACTAAAATGAATGTTTCATCATGTTTCATTTATTTGACAAATAATTTTGTATTGTAGTGTCATAGGCATCATCAGAAAATTTGTATGATTTCCACAACAAATGACATTACACACCATCAATTTTTAACCATTAAAACCATTAAAAATGGTTTTCTGTAGTGTGTTTTGGGACATATTCCATTTGGATTTATAGTTTTTAACAAGCCACCAATAGAAGGCAACCTATTACAGAGACCCACAGGGTCCATTACAGTTTCCAGTAAAACCAAAACAAGTCCCATTATAACCAGTAAAACCATTACAAATTTTCTAATGGTGTCTAATGTTTTATTTAGCAGGGGTTTTATTTTTTTTATATTCCCAAAATATATAATGAAAATCTCGATTCTCAAATATGTGAATCTTTGCACCTTTATAGATTATGTTAGTTCTCTAGTAAAGTAGTTCATGAAATGAACCGCCTTAGAAAAGTGATCCACCACAGTGAGAATCACAGTGTTACCCTTCGATGGGGGAAGCCCAAAGACAAAATCAAGGGCGATGTGTGACCATGGACGGGAAGGGACAGGAAGAGGGTGAAGCAGACCATCGGGAGGGCGATTCACTGGCTTACATTGGGTGCATGTGGGGCAGGCCAACACAAACTGTCTGACATCTGAGGCCAGTGTGGCCCACCAGAAGCGTTGACGGATGACAAACAACGTTTTCAGAATCCCTGGATGGCAGACCAGTCTGGACGCGTGACCCCACTGAAGGACTTCAGGGTGCAGCACAGCCGGCACCGGCAATCTGCCCGCCGGGCACCTCCCTGGCACTTGCACCCCTCGACCGGCCTCCTCTACTCGCCGCTCGATACCCCAAGAAAGAGCCCCGACCACCCCTTCAGGAAGGATGGCGTCGGTCGCAAGCTCCCCCGCCGGAGCCCCGAACAGGCGCGAGAGATCGTCGGGCTTGATGTTCTTGGACCCTGGCCGGTACGAGAGGGTGAAGCTGAATCGGCCAAAGAAAAGCGCCCAGCGGGCCTGACGCGAGCTCAGCCTCTTGGCCGAACGGATATATTCAAGATTCTTGTGATCTGTCCAGACCAAGAAGGGCTGTGCTGACCCCTCCAACCAGTAGTGCCACTCCCCCAAGGCCAATCTCACCGCCAACAGTTCTCTATTGCCAATGTCATAGTTACGTTTTGCAGGGCTGAGACGGCGAGAGAAGAACGCACACGGGTGCACCTTCCCATCGCGGAGGGATGCCTGAGACAGAACTGCGCCAACCCCGACGTCTGATGCGTCAACCTCGACAATGAACTGGGACTCAGGATCTGGAACCAACAGAACAGGTGCAGAGACAAAACGGGACTTTAAAGTGTCAAAGGCTACCTGAGCATCCTGGCTCCACCTGAAGGACACCTTGGTGGAGGTTAATGTCGTGAGCAGAGCAGCGATCTGACCGAAATTCCTAATGTATCGCCGATAGAAGTTGGCAAAACCCAGGAACCGCTGCAGGGCCTTACGGGAGTCGGGAACTGGCCACTTGGCGACAGCCTCTATCTTAGCTGGGTCTGGTTTAATCCCCCTGGTAGAGATGATATGGCCAAGGAACGTAACAGACTCAGCGTGGAATTTGCACTTCTCCGCCTTGACCAACAACTGGTTCTCTAATAGGCGCTGGAGGACCCGTCTAACGTGCTGAGTGTGTAAGTGGAGAGAAGGGGAGAAAATCAGAATATCATCCAAATACACAAAAACGAACTGATTAATCATGTCACCCAGAACGCTATTGACGAGACCCTGGAAAACGGCCGGAGCATTGGTCAGACCAAATGGAAGAACCCGATACTCGTAGTGTCCCGAGGGGGTGTTGAATGCCGTCTTCCACTCATCCCTCTCCCAAATGCGCACCAGATGGTAGGCGTTGCGGAGGTCTAATTTGGTGAAGACCCGAGCTCCCTGCAATAATTCAAAAGCAGAAGACATTAGAGGTAGGGGGTACCTGTTCTTTACGGTAATGTCATTCAAACCTCTGTAATCAATACAAGGGCGTAGGGAGCCGTCTTTCTTCTGAACGAAGAAAAACCCCGCCCCAGAGGGAGAGGAGGAATGACGAATGAGCCCAGCCTGTAGTGACTCACGGATATACCCGTCCATGGCCTCTCTTTCAGGACCGGAAAGGGAATATAAACGACCCTTAGGCGGAGAAGTGCCCAGGAGAAGGTCTATGGCACAGTCGTAGGGGCGATGCGGAGGTGGAGAGGTGGCCCGGGACTTACTGAAAACTGCCCAAAGATCGCAGTACTCCGCCGGGACGCCGGTCAAGTCAGCCGGATCCACCTGCGGAACACAAGACACAGAGACAGCAGGAAAAGCAGCACCTTAGGCGGAGAAGTGCCCAGGAGAAGGTCTATGGCACAGTCGTAGGGGCGATGCGGAGGTAGAGAGGTGGCCCGGGACTTACTGAAAATCGCCCAAAGATCGCAGTACTCCGCCAGGACGCCGGTCAAGTCAGCGGGATCCACCTGGGAAACACAAGACACAGAGACAGCAGGAAAAGCAGCACCTAAACATGACACATGACAAGACTGACTCCAGGTTAAAATAGAATTATTGACCCAATCAATCTGTGGGTTGTGTTTCAGCAACCAAGGATGTCCTAAAATTAACGGAGCCTTAGGGGAGTCAATAATTAACAGTTCGATCTGTTCACAGTGGTTACCAGAGAGGGAAAGGCTTACACCAGGGGTGACGTGCATGATGGTAGTGAGGGGATTGCCTGATAATGACCACGCCATAATGGGCTTGACCAGGGGAATGGTCAGAATGTTCCACTTCTGAGCAGAGGTGGAATCTAGGAAATTCCCTTCAGCCCCCGAATCCAGAAGGGCGTGGCCAGTTTGCGAACCTCCCTGGAAAGAGAGTCGAAAAGGCAGCTGAGTGCGCGTTGCTGGAGAGCTTGAAAAGGGAAAGGCACCCACCAGGACTCTCCTCTTCACTGGTGAGCCCTGACTTTTAACGGGCACTGAAGGACAAAATGGCCAGCCTTGCCACAGTACAGGCACAATCCCTGAGCTAAACGCTCCTGTTTCTGCTGCGGCGTAAGCCGGAGACGGCCCAGTTGCATGGGCTCAACATCAGCTGACAGTGGACTCGCCGCATCAAATGACGCGGACTCCAGGTGGCGCCACGGAGTAGTGGATTGACGGCATTGCCGGCGGCGGTTGAGACGGCCCTCCACACGGAGCACGAGATTAATCAAATTGTCCAGCTCACGAGGAAGATCCACAGTCGCTAATTCGTCAGCGATGCCATCATCCAGTCCCTCGAGAAATCGTGCGTGCAGTGCGCCCTCATTCCAGCCGCAAGCCGCCGCTAGAGTCTGAAACTGTATGGCATAGTCGGTGACTGAGCATCTCCCCTGAGACAACCGGGACAGCTGAGCCGCCGCCTCATCTCCCTGGGCTGACCGGTTGAACAGCTTCGCCATCTCCTGGCGAAAATCCGCAAAAGTAGCACAGCAGGTAGCCCGCGATCTCCATATGGCAATTCCCCATTCGTGGGCACGACCCGAGAGGAGAGTGAGAACGTATGCCACCTTAGCCTCCTCTGTGGCATAACGTCGGGGCTGCAGTGAAAACACCAGCGAACAGTGGGAGAGAAAGGCTAGACTGGTGGATTGTTGGCATGAGGTTCGGGATCCCCGGTTAGCCGCCTCCCACTGAAGATCATCGACACGCATGAGGAGCTCAGCGACTCGGGCATTTAGCGCGCCCACCTCTTGCGCTCGGGATCCCCGGTTAGCCGCCTCCCACTGAAGATCATCGACACGCGTGAGGAGCTCAGCGACTCGGGCATTTAGCGCGCCCACCTCTTGCGTGGGGGTGTTGAGCTGGGTGGCGTGTTGCCCCAGTAAAACTCCCTGTTGCACGAGAGCAGAATGAAGCGGATCCGATCCCGCTGAATCCATTGTGGTCAGATCGTTCTGTCAGGGAATAGGCTGGATTCAGGTGCGGGTTCAACAGAGGCTTTATTTTACAGAGATATATCACCACGGGCAATGAGCGCCTCTGCGGACAGTTCGTGAGAGCGTGGAATCTCCCACCACACAGATGGGTGGATAGCGGTGACTGGAACCAGCCGCAACTGCGGCAGTGGAGACGAAGCCGGCGGGGCAGCTCGCTAATCCGAGCGAGAGGCTGAGCAGCCCAACAACGAGGCCGCAGAGTCCCAGGGAAGGCGATGCCGGAGGGAGCCCACGGGTTTCTGAACGCACAGAGACGTGCAGGAAACTAAACTGGAATCTATGAGCACTGGAGCCTGAATGAGACAAGACAGGACTGGTAAGCGATACCAAACATGACAATCAGAACAAGGGAATAACTCTCAACGATCTGACGAAAGACAGAGAAACACGAGAAGCTATAAGGGGAAGCTAATGAGATGATAAGAACCTGGTGTGAAACAAGAGGCGAGCAGAGAAACAAAGGAGGGCGGGGAAACAATCATGCTGACAAATGCGCACGTGGCGAGCTGTCAACCCAAGCCACGCACAACAACACACAACACCCACACGCAGAGACACAGAGACAGCGGTGATCAGACCCGAGACCTGACAGTATTTAATGTGAAGTTAATAAAAACATAGTAAGTTACTAATTAGCTAATTAGCCTTTCATTGTACAAAAAGAGAGCAAAGAAC
>NW_015505575.1:537244-538278 GCF_001515645.1 Sinocyclocheilus grahami
CCCAGTTGCATGGGCTCAACATCAGCTGACAGTGGACTCGCCGCATCAAATGACGCGGACTCCAGGTGGCGCCACGGAGTAGTGGATTGACGGCATTGCCGGCGGCGGTTGAGACGGCCCTCCACACGGAGCACGAGATTAATCAAATTGTCCAGCTCACGAGGAAGATCCACAGTCGCTAATTCGTCAGCGATGCCATCATCCAGTCCCTCGAGAAATCGTGCGTGCAGTGCGCCCTCATTCCAGCCGCAAGCCGCCGCTAGAGTCTGAAACTGTATGGCATAGTCGGTGACTGAGCATCTCCCCTGAGACAACCGGGACAGCTGAGCCGCCGCCTCATCTCCCTGGGCTGACCGGTTGAACAGCTTCGCCATCTCCTGGCGAAAATCCGCAAAAGTAGCACAGCAGGTAGCCCGCGATCTCCATATGGCAATTCCCCATTCGTGGGCACGACCCGAGAGGAGAGTGAGAACGTATGCCACCTTAGCCTCCTCTGTGGCATAACGTCGGGGCTGCAGTGAAAACACCAGCGAACAGTGGGAGAGAAAGGCTAGACTGGTGGATTGTTGGCATGAGGCTCGGGATCCCCGGTTAGCCGCCTCCCACTGAAGATCATCGACACGCGTGAGGAGCTCAGCGACTCGGGCATTTAGCGCGCCCACCTCTTGCGTGGGGGTGTTGAGCTGGGTGGCGTGTTGCCCCAGTAAAACTCCCTGTTGCACGAGAGCAGAATGAAGCGGATCCGATCCCGCTGAATCCATTGTGGTCAGATCGTTCTGTCAGGGAATAGGCTGGATTCAGGTGCGGGTTCAACAGAGGCTTTATTTTACAGAGATATATCACCACGGGCAATGAGCGCCTCTGCGGACAGTTCGTGAGAGCGTGGAATCTCCCACCACACAGATGGGTGGATAGCGGTGACTGGAACCAGCCGCAACTGCGGCAGTGGAGACGAAGCCGGCGGGGCAGCTCGCTAATCCGAGCGAGAGGCTGAGCAGCCCAACAACGAGGCCGCAGAGTCCCAGGGAAGGCGG
>NW_015505575.1:541474-553804 GCF_001515645.1 Sinocyclocheilus grahami
TGAGGAGCTCAGCGACTCGGGCATTTAGCGCGCCCACCTCTTGCGTGGGGGTGTTGAGCTGGGTGGCGTGTTGCCCCAGTAAAACTCCCTGTTGCACGAGAGCAGAATGAAGCGGATCCGATCCCGCTGAATCCATTGTGGTCAGATCGTTCTGTCAGGGAATAGGCTGGATTCAGGTGCGGGTTCAACAGAGGCTTTATTTTACAGAGATATATCACCACGGGCAATGAGCGCCTCTGCGGACAGTTCGTGAGAGCGTGGAATCTCCCACCACACAGATGGGTGGATAGCGGTGACTGGAACCAGCCGCAACTGCGGCAGTTGAGACGAAGCCGGCGGGGCAGCTCGCTAATCCGAGCGAGAGGCTGAGCAGCCCAACAACGAGGCCGCAGAGTCCCAGGGAAGGCGATGCCGGAGGGAGCCCACGGGTTTCTGAACGCACAGAGACGTGCAGGAAACTAAACTGGAATCTATGAGCACTGGAGCCTGAATGAGACAAGACAGGACTGGTAAGCGATACCAAACATGACAATCAGAACAAGGGAATAACTCTCAACGATCTGACGAAAGACAGAGAAACACGAGAAGCTATAAGGGGAAGCTAATGAGATGATAAGAACCTGGTGTGAAACAAGAGGCGAGCAGAGAAACAAAGGAGGGCGGGGAAACAATCATGCTGACAAATGCGCACGTGGCGAGCTGTCAACCCAAGCCACGCACAACAACACACAACACCCACACGCAGAGACAGCAAGGAACAGGTGATCAGACCCGAGACCTGACAGTATTTAATGTGAAGTTAATAAAAACATAGTAAGTTACTAATTAGCCTAACACTTTCATTGTACAAAAAGAGAGCAAAGAACATTTTCACTTCAGTCCAGCGAATTCAAGCACTCTCAAAAACTCCCATAATAATCTCTAAAGCTGTTTACACTGTAAAATTAATATCTTACTTACATTCGTACATCTTCACTTTGTAATTTCTGATGAGATAACTAGCCAGAGATTTCAGTCAGCCAGCGCGCAGTGACGAAACAGCGTGTTTCAGCGGTGACTCATCTGAACGCCTCTGATTGGTCTTTGTATTCATAAACTCAACATAATAGTATGGGATTGGTTATAATGCGCAGTGCTTTTAAAAATGTGTGTGTCTCTGGCTCTGTGCCAGCCAGCGAACGCAGATTTGAATTTAGCTGCTGGAGATGTTTTTCTTTTTTTATATGCATAGTTTACAGGACAAACTGCGCATTTCACCCAAAATTGTTTGGTGTGATATGATTCCAAATGTAGGGGGGGCCAAAGGGGGGGGCCAAGCTTGTTGGTAGGGGGGCACTGACCCCCCCCAGAACCGCCCCTGGTGTGTGTGTGTGTGTGTGTTAGTTCATAGACCCTCTGCTCTCTTTTCAACACAGAATCAACAGTATAGCAATGAAGATTGTAGAAGTACGTGGAATATGTGTTTCAACAAGCATTTAAATAAGGGCTAGAAATACAATAAAATAATGAATCATGATTAATCTCAATATTTGAATTAGTTGAATCCGAACATATTTTGTTACATTCTGAAGTAGTGTCTTTAGATTTAAAGCATTTGGCTTGTAACAGAACATTTTCTTTACATATGTAAAACCAAGCTTACCATACCATTAAGCAACAGGCATCCATTTGATTGAAAAAGAAGTAATTAATCATCAGTGTGAATAATATAGAAACACATTTGATATACAGTATATGATATAGAAACTATTTTTTTAAACCTGGACTACTTTGAGCAGCATGTTTGGAAATGAAATTAGGGTTTTCTGAGCAGAAGCTTCATCTGGGCTGGCATTTAGTTTAGATTTATTAGAAACTGTAAATAAAACGTACTCTGTTACTAACGTAACGTCGGTTCCCTGAGATACGTAACGAGTACTGCGCCTGCTTGGGGGAAAACTCCTCTTTCTCTGATGACTGATGCCTTTCAATAACGCAGTGTAACTGCACGGCCATTGCAGTGAATTAAAAAACAAACAAATGGCTTGGCAGCGGAGCTGCACGAGCCTATGGCGACAAAGCCTGCCAAAACCCGCGAGAATGGGCGGGGCCATCTGGCTATATAATCAGGCATTCCGCCGTAGGATCCTCAGGTTACTTTGACTGAAGCGACGACAGCTACATAGCATCGTGCAGCTACATAGCATGGCAGAGTACGCAGTACTCGTTCCGTATCTCAAGGAACCGAGGTTATGTTAGTAACTGAGTACGTTCCCTAATGATACTTCACTCTTTCTGTGTCTGCTAAGATGCTTTAGGGAACCAGTACAATCCCACCGTGCTATGCTAAAGGAACAACTAATACTTGAACTTGCCTTAAGCACCCAAGGGGGCCCAGAGGGACCAAGTATTTTGCAGGGAAGCCCCGCAGGAGGCAGTAGGGCCAAACTCACAGAGGTCGGCCCAGCCTTGTATAATCGTCCCAAGATAATTTAGTACAACCTCGGAACTCAGTGAGGGCCAAAAGTGTACATGAAGAAGGCAAACGCCAAGCACTGGTTTTGTCATATGACAGAGTGCCCTGTTTATGCAGAAAGGACCCGAGCCTGTAGGGCCGGGATGTCCAGATTATAAAACCTGGCAAATGTGGACGGCGAGGCCCAGCCGGCCGCCGCACAGATCTCTTCAATGTATACACCGCTAGACCAGGCCCAGGAAGAGGCAACACCTCTAGTTGAGTGGGCTCTCACTCTCATGGGGCATTGACGGCACAAGGAAGAGTATGCTAGCATAATAGCATCAATTATCCATTTGGAAAGTCTCTGCTTCATGACCGGAGTACCCTTGACGCGGCCACCGAAGCATACAAATAGCTGATCCGACTGCCTGAACGGGGCGGAGCGCTCGACATCGACTTTCAACGCCCTGACAAGGCAGAGTAACTCTTGGTCTTGCTACAAAGGAGGAAGTGCCGATAGAGTTAGTACCTGTGCTCTGAATGGAGTAGAGATCACTTTAGGTATGTAACCATTCCTTGGTTTCCGGACGAATTTACAGTCGTTGGGCCCAAATTCGAGGCAGGTGGGCCTCACAGATAGCGCTTGCAGATCACCCATATGCTTTTCCAATGCTAGCGCTAGTAGCAGAGCAGTCTTAAGCATCAGGGCACGAAGGTCAATGGACTGTAGCGGCTCAAATGGAGGGCTCTTAAGAGCCCTCAACACCGTGGGCAGATCCCATGTAGGAAATGGGGCAAGGCGGGTTGAGCCTTCTAGACCCCTTCAGAAAATGAACAACTAAGTTGTTCCTGCCCACTGATTGACCAGCTAAAGGAGCGTGAGAGGCTGCTATGGCTGCTACATAGAACTTGAGTGTGGAAGGAGAACGACCCTTATCCAACAGCTCTTGCAGGAAGGACAATATCAGAGATATGTCGCAGGAGATCGGGTCTGCGCCGCGGGCTGCACACCAGGCGGAGAAGACAGACCATTTAAGGGTGTAGAGGCGTCTTGTAGGCCTCATGCTCTAGCTTGAAAGATTGTGAATTGCGGGGGTCTTCGTGCTGAATCACGGGGTTCTTCGAGCGAATTGGAGTGTACAACCTCATTTTATTATCCCTATAACCCAGTCTGACACTCCTGGCCTGCCAGGCCTCGGCCCGCGTGGCAAGGGGTTGGATTGGTTTGAGCGGGGGGCACCCAATGGGGACCCGATGCTCGCAATGAGTGGAAGAGGAAATTTTCTCTCTTTTTTAAAACTTTTGTGTTTTATTTTCCTCGCCATAACAGCAGCTGTTTCACAACAGTATTTTTGGTCACAAACACACTGCCGTCGGCACCCGGAACTGAACGGGGTGCTCTGAGGCACAACATAGGCTGTTTGGGGGGGTAGTCCAGCTGCAGTGAGACTTGGCCCCTTCCTCTTCCGCCTGTGGCGCAGGGTCCAATGATATCTTGGATCAGGGCCCGGCATTTAGGAAATGGGCAGCATCTGGCCAAGCGGGAGCGTTGACGAGGCTCGGGCTTAGGAGCTGTGTGAGCATCTGGCGGTGCAGGCTTCGCGGGATGCCGAGTCGGCTCATTCTTGGGGCGACTGGAAGCAGCTGTCAAACTGGAGCGCTTTGGCAGAAAGTTTCACATTGCCTGGGACGACCTCTGTGCAGCGGTAAAGCGTTCAACGAAACCCTCAACTGCAGGTCCAAACAGGCCAGTAGGGGAAACCGGGGAGTCGAGGAAGGGGACCTTATCCGCATCTTTGATCTCCGTGAGGTTTAAAGTAACATAGATGGCGCTCAAGCACCACTAGGCTGGCCATGGATCTGCCAATCGCCTGCGCTGTCATCTTGGTGGCGCGTAGAGCCAGGTCGGTCGCACTGCGCAGCTCCTTAAAAGCTGCGGGATCTGGCCCGAACTCGTCCATGCAATGGAGGAGCTTGGCCTGAAAGACCTGTAAGACCACCAAAGAATGAAGCGCTGAGGCCGCTTGTCCAGCAGATGAGTAGGCTCGTCCGGCGAGAGCTGAAGTCATCCTACATGGCTTGGATGGGTGGGCGGCCTTTGCCTTCCAGCCGATGGCGGGCAGAGATGCACGGCCACTGACTCTTCCAGGGGAGGCAGTCCCTTTTCTTCGGAGCCGTCAACAGATGTGAGGGCAGACAAAGATGAGGCACGAAGGCGCGCCAAGACTTGGTGATCTCGTCGTGGACCTCCGGAAAGAATGGTGAAGCTCGTTGTCGAGGGGCCTGACGGCACCCCGGCAAGAACCCCTCATCCAAGCGGCTGTGGGTGGGCTTCTCTGGCGGAGACCACTCCAAACCCAGCTCCTCCATAGCTTTACACAGGATGCGGAATAGTTCGGCGTCCATGCCCGTGCTGGCCGCACTGGGCTATGCAGATGGCAGGGGGGGCGGGGTCGAATGAGGACATTCCGTCTCAATGAGTGCTGCTTCAGCGTGGGTGGCGCCTAAGCATGAAACATACTTGCCATGACCATCAGCGGGAGCCCCTGCACGAGCGACAGTAACGGCACGGCATTTGAAACAACAGCGCAAATTTGCTCTTAAATTTGCTCTTTGATGTCGCCAGATAGCGGCAGGGAAACGGAGACCGTCGCTGCTGAAGGCGTTAAGCGGCGAAGATGGCCGAGCATTAAAAGGTCTCTCGATCCGCTGCGAGGCTTGATCACGGCAAAGGTTTCGTAGTCTCGTAGAGCGAAGATCTAGCAGTCGTCGCTGAAAGAGAAGAATCTGAGGATTTTACGGCGGAATGCCCAATTATATAGCCAGATGGCCCCGCACATTCTGGCGGGCTTTGTCGCCATAGGCTCGTGCAGCTCCGCTGCTGAGCCATTGGTTAATTTTTTATTCACTGCACGAACCAATGGCCGTGCAGTTACACTGCGTTATTGAAAGGCTTCTGTCTTTGGAGAAAAAGGAGTTTTCCCCAAAGCGTCTTAGCAGATGCAGTACGAATGAAGTATCGATAGGGAACTTATGCTAAGCACTGGACCATTTAACTCACCTTCTATTAGGTCTCTCATCATTTGCTAATTATGATTTTTTTGACATTTTGTCATTTTAAATCTATTTTAAAATTTTTTTAATAGTGATAGTGGCTAGAGATGCACTGAATGTTCGTCAAAACTGAAATTATTTGGCCAAAAATATTTGCCAAAAGACTATAGGAATAAGAGAAAAATAAGAATAAAAGAAAAGACTGAATAAATTGTACTGTAAATTGTTAGCAACCAGCATAGTGTGACAAACATCTTCCCAAATTTGTAATGAGAATCATTTATAAATCTGCTGTTGTCAACAAAAAGAAGCGCTGAGGTTTTTCTGTGGGTTTGCGCCCAAATAAAAGCTCCTAAAAGCTGATATTGTAATTTTAATGTTGTTTTTTAAATTAAACTAATAAAGTAAGACAATAATAATGATGATGATAATTACAACAGCTCTATTAATACATTTATTATTACATTCAAATTGAGTGTTCAAATTGAGATCTGTAATATTTTCTAATATTTAAAAAAATATATCTTTCTCTGTTTTAAAATAGTTGTTTTGTAACTGACGTTTTCTTTGAAAAGCAAGACAAAACAGTAAAAAGCACATTTTGGCTATTTAATTTATGCAATGGTGAAAAAAATAAATTGGCAAAATACAAGGGGAAAAAATGCATAAAACCGTGTTCAGTATTTCGGTGCATTCCTAATAGTGGCTCCATCAGCCGTCAGTATGCACACCATTACATGGCATGAATCTTTCTGATTCTAGTTTCTGAGCTGGTGCATGACGTGAGGACAGATGCTGTGTGTTCTTTATGATGCTGACTTTGTGTCTGTGTGTGTCTGTGAGCAGCACGAGGCAAAGATTCGGTCTCTCACGGAATACATGCAGAACGTGGAGCAAAAAAAGAGGCAGCTGGAGGATAATTATGATGCTCTCAGTGAAGAATTCTTCATGCTGCAGAACTCAGGTAAGACAAACAATAACACACCTTATGTTAGAGTGGACAGAAGTGATATAAAGCACAATCATAAAACTTATTAAAATATTATTCTTTTAAAATAATTTTGATGATGATTATTATGACATTTTCTTTTTAACTCTAACTGGTTTTACCTGTGATTTTCTAATGATCCTTAAGACATTGATTAGCATGCTCAGGTATGTTTGATTAGGGTTAGCACTAAACTCTCGTGGGCCAGATTTGAGGATCCCTGCTGTAAAGCTGCTTTGACAAAATCTTTATTGTAAAAAAAGCTATATAAATAAAGGTGACTTGACTTGACCTCAATCTGGCAACCTGTGTGAGCATCGGGTCTGATGAGGAGGAGAGCGGGGAAACAATATTTAGAATTTGGACTGCACTACCCATTTCAACCACTAGCTATCAATATTACATACTGAACCTTTAAGACTTCTTCTAAATTCATAATTGCACAATTCCAAGCTACATTCAAACTCAGAACTGTCTGCAATTCTCCATGCTGCATCTTTTCTAAATGAGTGGTCTTACGGGTTTCCTGTATTGGACATTAAAGTTCAGCAAAAAGCCCTGTGGACTGTCATTGACGGACGTTCAAATGAACTGGAAACTTGAGATTTCAGATTGAGATTGAGCTCACTTCTGTACTGCTATATTGATGATTATGTATATATGCTTATATCAGAGAGTCACGTGGCAGAAGTGGACGGAGGAGAGAAGGCAGACAGAGAGGCTGGTGGGAAGGTAAGCAGAACAAACATGGATCTAGTATTCTATACATAAACAGTCCTGTGATTAGTGTAAGAAACACATACGCATTATGACAAGAGAGATGTTGTATATGATGGGTTCTCACACTAATGGCTGTCTGTCGTTCAGACATTAGGAAGGTGTGTCAGATATGATTATATTAATATGATTATTTGTGTGTGTTTGTGTAGAAGGCCGTCGGTCGTCCCGCTCTCCACGCGGAGTCTCGTCAGACGCAGCTCAGCCACCTGCGGGATGAAATTAACGAGAAGCAGCGCCTCATCGACGACCTTACCGAGTCAGTCAGGCTGAAAATACTTCCTGCATAGATGAGCCTTTCAGCGTAACCGCTGGATATGGTAACTGAGGTGCTAATGCTGTCACCTCGTGTCTTGCAGTAAGAATCAGGCTCTGGAGCTGGAGCTGGCTCACGTGCGGTCCAGTCTCAGTAACCTCAAACTGCAGGACGACACCAAGAGCGCCTGCCTGGAGCAGCTGTCGTACGTTTTCTTCCACGACCGCACAAATACTTTACTGTGAAGACTGTAAATCAGCTGTTTGCATGATGGGGCTGTAGTGTGTAATGAATTTGTGCAGTGTGTTAACAGTGGTTTCTCATCAGGTTTCAGCAGGAGAGAAATGAGCAGTCCAAACAGGATCTCAAGCGCCTTGAGGAGACTGTCGTAAGTTTCTCATACACTCTTCCTCTTATTCTACAGTTTTCCCCTCTTTTTACATCATTCTCATCTGAATTTATGCACCATGTGATGATGTCATTTCAGAGCATGTCACTTGTAATATTTCATACCACGTGGATAAGCAGCATATATTTATTTAAAGGGGTCATCGGATGCCCATTTTCCACAAGTTGATATGATTCTTTAGGCTCTTAATGAAAAGTCTATAACATACTTTGGTTAAAATTTCTCAATGGTAGTGTAAAAAACACCCTTTTTACCCTGTCAAAATCAGTTCTGTTCACAGCAACCCGTTCTGTTGCATGTCCCTTTAAATGCTAATGATCTCTGCTGACCCCGCCCCTCTCTTCCATGGGGTGACGAGCAGACTGTAAACTTCAGCCGCGAAACTTGCTAACTAGCACATTATTAGAAAAGGCGATTTGCAAAGGTTCATAAAAAAAACCCTTATACTCACTTCTTCTGGAAGTAAAGCTGGATTACAAATGATTAGCGCGAACATAGACACATTTAGGCAGATCGGAGGATGCATTCCCTTCAAAAACAAAGGTAATCCTTTGCATCTTCAGCGGTTCAGATGTCGGGAGTAAATGACGACTGCTATGTTCATTATTACATCCAACAACAGAACACCTCAATCGCTTAATCGGAGACATTCTTGTCTTCCCCTGCACTGGAGTTGACACAATAGCGGACTGATGACAGCTCACTCAGGGCGGAGCTAAGGTAAGACGGCCTTGTCAATCAACTATTGTGGGAGAGGCCTGTGCAGAACTACGTCATTCTGACAGGAACCTCAGAACAGCCTGATTTGAGAAAGGGTTTTTAAAAAAAAACACTGGGTGGATTTTTACTATTATAGGGCGGTTGTGTACACACACTGCCAACACACATTTATGTTCAAACAACATGTAAAGTGAATTTTGCATCCGATGACCCCTTTAAGCTCCAATATTAACATCTGACAGCATTCACATAACCCACAAACAATGTGGTTCTGCATAACAGATGAGTATATGATGTAGAGTATATGAAGCTGAACTCCACTATAAACATATTATCAACATAATTCTTTTCTGTATAGGTGTTTATAAATCAACATAAAATAAGTGAACTGTTGACCTGCTGTTTAAGAAGCTTGTTTGTTGAGCGTGATTCAAGACAGTGTCAGGAACAAGTAGCATTTTATATTCAGGGAAAACCTGAAAGTGAGGCTAGTTTAAAAACTCTGTTAAACACAATGTTTAACCACAGGGTTTAGTTTTAATAATCCAACTTGAAAGATGCTCAGAAAAGTGGTTCATGAGTGTTCATTTTTATTCTTCTTTATGAAAATGACTGTGAATTGCTTAGAAACTTCACCTTTGATTTATTATCATGTTTCTGTAACAAAGCTAATTTCAGAGGAAAGAGGTGAGGCATCGTAAAGGCTGATTTGCTATCTTGCTTTATGGCTGTTTTTAAAAAACATATTCAATGTAGTAACCTAGAAATATAGATAACTGTGTTGAAGCAATGACGTTGCTGCTTCACATACGTGTGCTTAGGTGTGAAGCAGGGCTTCTACATTTAGTATATGTTTTCATGACAGTGATGATTATGAACAGGAGAATTTCACTGCAGATACTGTATGTTAATCACCAACTGTGTGTCTGTGGTCTTATGTACCTGTTTCTGTCTCTGTCTTAGGCCCGTGAACTCCAGACCCTCCACAACCTGCGCAAGCTGTTCGTTCAAGACCTCACGACTCGGGTTAAAAAAGTGAGTTCACATGTGAGCAGGGGTATCCTGCTTAACATATGTTCTGCTGCTGTGTGTGTTTCTGACACGTTCTCTTCACACAGAGTACAGAAATTGGACCTGATGATAGTGGGGGGTCTAACACCCAGAAACAGAAGATTTCCTTTCTTGAGAACAACCTGGATCAGCTTACAAAGGTTCATAAACAGGTGAGGATGTGTATACATTTCTGTGTAAATTCATTCTTGAATTGTTAATTGGGACAGTTCTTATATGACTGGATTTTTTTTCTCTATTGAGCAAAGTATTTATATGATTCACAGTCCTTGAACAATAACAGTTTAACCTTTCAAGATGTGATTCAAACACTGTTTGATATTTCCTTATGTTCTTGTTTCAAAGTTCTAAAATAAAAAAACTTAAAACAATCGTAAATAATACAGATAATGTGCACAAGCAGTGCATATCACTTTTTAGTTTTACAGAATATACCCCCCCCCCCCCCCTTTTTTTTTTGTGTTTTTACCTTGTTCCTCTTTTTTGAAGAGCTGAGCCAAAAGAGCCATGGTTCACATATTCTTGTCGTTTTACAGAATATCCCCCCCCCCCCCTTAATTTTTTTTTGGTTTTAAACCCTGGTAAAAAAGAAAATGCTTTGGTATTATAAAAAATAAGCCATTATAAAAAAAATGACAGCTACATAAGCATTTCTATATCAGCTGTGTATCCTAAAAGACTAGTGTTGTCACTGTGATGAGAGTTTGTGCTGATTTACATTCAAAGCATTACACAGTTTTGTTTAGTATAAGCGCTTGCATTTCATAATATTGTATCCCTCTATTTGTAATTGATGATAAAACTGATTACTAATGGCCTGCTCTGCAAATGTTTTTGCAGCTGGTACGTGATAATGCAGATCTGCGCTGTGAGCTTCCGAAGCTGGAGAAGCGTCTTCGTTCTACGGCTGAGCGGGTTCGGGCGCTGGAGGCAGCACTGAAGGACGCTAAACAGGGCGCCATGAATGACCGCCGGCGCTACCAGCAGGAGGTGGAGCGCATCCGTGATGCCATGCGCCTGCGCTATCCTACGCGTCGATCCAACGCCGCTCAGATCGGTACTGCACCTCCACTGAGATTCAGTGCATTTTCTTTTTCTGTCAAACCTTATAATAACAGCTAGGAATTTAGCAAAATCCTTGATTTAAGAAATTAATTCAGTTATAATTACAACTTCAATTTCTACTTTAAAGCAGCTCTACAGAATAAAATGTGACCCCGGACCACAAAAGCATTAAGTCTTAAGTCGCTGGGGTATATTTGTAGCAATAGCCAAAAATACATTGTATGGGTCAAAATTATAGATTTTTAAGGATATTAAGTAAAGATAATGTTCCATGAAGATATTTTGTACATTTCCTGTCGTTAATATCTCAAAACTTAATTTTTGATTAGTAATATGCATTGCTAAGAACTTCATTTGGACAACTTTAAAGATTAGATTAGATTTTTTTGCACCCTCAGATTCCAGATCAATACAGTTTACTGGGTAATGCTTTAGATTACAACCCGCAAAGAACTATGTAAGTATACTGAATTTACAGTGTACGTTTATGTAATTATAGTGTACCTATAAAGAACATACGTGTAGGTATAAGGGAACAATGTGTTACGTTTGGGTAATAAGGCGGTAAAAACCAGATATGCAACCTGCAAAGAGTTACGTAAGTAAACTGAAGTTACAGTGTAACTTTTTTGTAATTATAGGGTACCTATTCAGTACCTCCATGTAGGTATAAGGGAATAATATGCGAAGTTTGGGGAATAAAGGGGTAACAACCTGTAAAATTACAAATAATTTATACTGTAAGTATTTTGAAACTAAGAGGTGCTTATTCTAATATTATGTGGTATGTATGGCCTAAACAACAATCTTATGTTTGGGAATGATTTAGAAAGACGATATATATTTTTTATAATTTTATATTGGTATTTTATTATAGGCGTATAGGTATTTTTTAACCATGGGGTACACATTCTATTATTAAAGGATGGACATGATGGAGATTACTGAACAACAAAACTAGAAATCTATTGAAATTAGTTAATGAGTTTCTGCTATGATTTATAATTCACGAGTCTACTTACCTTATGAAAGCTTATTCGTCGATTTCAGCAACTTCTCAACACCACTATCACCAAATAACTTTCAATGATATACCAGCAAGGTTCAATGCAGCTTAAAACAAGCTTAACTCTTTCCAGCTGTTCGCAGAAAAAATACATGATACAACATTTGTATTTCAGTGGATGTATACTATGGTGTTTTTATAGCAAAAAAAAATTAGAGGGTTTAATTTGGCCATCGAACAATTAAATTAAAACTAGTGCAATATTGTTCTCTGTAATTACTGTGCAAATATATACTTGTTCTGTGTTTAAGTCCAACTTGTTCCTCCCTTGTTCCATGTAGTTACAGGGTAAATAAAACATTTGCGGGCTGTAAATTAAAGTGGTGCTTTGTTCCCCCATTGTTCCATGTAGTTACAGGGTAAATAAAACATTTGCGGGCTGTAAATTAAAGTGGTGCTTTGTTCCCCCATTGTTCCATGTAGTTACAGGGTAAATAAAACATTTGCGGGCTGTAAATTAAAGTGGTGCTTTGTTCCCCCATTGTTC
>NW_015505575.1:553872-570881 GCF_001515645.1 Sinocyclocheilus grahami
TAGTAATGACTAGTTAAACTATTATGGCCAAACTATCACGCCAATAAACACAGTAATAAACACTGAAAGTCAAGATTAAAATGTGTATTATAGCGAACTGACAGGATTTTACCGTCTTTGATTTAACGTTACCGTTTTGATCCACGTCCTCAAGCACCATTTTGACTAACGTTAACTTAGTTCAGTTCCCGGTTTTGCCGCTCATCAGTCGCTGCTCAATGTTATGAGAACATACTCGGACAAAACCCTCCAGTTTTAAAAGAACACATTCCAGTCAGTTTTAAAAATCTCTCTCCTCTTCGTGTCGATTAGTTTTCTTGTATTTTCTACACATATTCCTGTCATACACGGATAGACTCGTCTCATGCGCCATTCCAGTTGTTTCCAGTTCGCGCTCACCACATTCACTGCTGCAGTTTTAAAGGAACACAGAGAACACACAGAGCCGTTCACGTTTGAACTCACGTGACTTGCTGGCTGCATGCTCTCATTCACGTCCTCCACATTCATAACCCAGCAACGTCGGGTTACTTATTACTGATATCAACCCAAATTGGGTCAAATCAAGCCAGCTTCCTAACCCAACAGTTTCAACCGAGCGTTTGGATTCAAACAATTACCAGTGTGTTTTATATGTGTAGGCTATAAAAAGGTACACAGTGTATGCTTTTGCTTAATCGCTTGCAAATATAAGATTGTTAGGTCATACATACCCCGTTATATTAGAATAGGTACCCCTCAGTTACAAAATACTTAGGTACAGTATAAATAATTAGCAATTTTACAGATTATTACTCCTTTATTCCCCAAACTTTGAATATTGTTACCTTATACCTACACGGAGGTACTGAATAGGTACACTATAATTACAAAAAAGTTACGCTGTAAATTCTGTTTACTTGCGCAGTACATTGCGGGTTGTAATCTAAAGCGTTACCATTTACTTGAATATTGATTGTCTTTTGAGCCACCACTAAACAGTGGAAGAGAACAAAAACTCCATGAGGAAGCAGCAGACAAGATTATATGAATAATATTTCTGTTCTGTTTTGTGTGTGACCGCTGTAGCTAAGCCAGTGAGACCTGGACACCATGTTGCAGCCACGTCTCCCACCAGCTTCTCCTCCACACGCGCGAGTAAACCTGCCACATCCTACAGCAACACTCTCTTCCTGCAAGAGGAGAAATCTGCTCCTCAGAAAACCAACACGTGAGTGTCTGTCCTCCCTGTCCACTTCCTGTCTGTCTGCCTGCCGTCTTCTTCTCCATTCACCTGCCGTTTGTTCATTTCAGTGTTGGGTACAGCACTGTGAGATCCATGGACATAATGAGCTCCTGTCCGCTCGACGTGGAGAACGGTAAGCGTTTGCACTTTGACTGCACTAAAATCATTTGTCCACTCAAAGTGCTGCTGGTACTTCAGGTATGCATTCAGGTATTTGTGACTGTAACCTAGTTTAACACCCAAAGTCATTTCATTCAGTCCTTACAAACTGCTCTTTGATGCAACAAAGTTTAAATGTTTAGGATAAATAGTACTTGATGTTTTCAATTTGATAGTTGTAAATAAAATCATTTCTACCACTATACTTAATTGAAAATCTACAACATTAATAGCAGTAATTTCTTGTTTAAATCAGCCAGGTGTTTTGAAGCACGAACTTATAATCGGAGTGATCTAGTTTTGTTTTGTGTCAGTTTACCCAGGGATCTTGTTATTGTTAAATCTTTGCCTGGCATAGATGTACCTTGTCTTTGGGCCTCTGACGTTCAGGACCATCAGGTTTAAAGAGCTGGGGCCTCATTTATAAAATGTGCGTACACACAGATTTGATCTTAACGTGTGCATATGCTAAAATCCTTGGCAACGTTCAGATTTATAAAAACGGTCTTTGACGTGGAAAAGTACTTACCGTCACGTCAGGCTCTGAGCAGGCGTACGCACTTTTCCTTGTGGCAAAGTCGAGTACTGCAGCTATTTGAACATCTAAGCTGCAATAATAATAAAAGCACCGAATTCATCATAAACAACAAAGATGCAGTGCAAGAGTTTTTGCGAGATTAAACTGACCTTTTTAGTAGCCTAATGTTGAGAGTTCTTTACTTGCTTTCTGTACACAGTTTATTCCATGTTGTTTTTTTTTGTTATTTTATTTTACAAGAGAACTTGCGAAGTCTTGATTTTTTACTAATGCGTAAAATAGAAAAAAAATGCATAAACGCATCTCCGACTGTTTTGTCTGTGTAGCTTATAAGATAACGGTTTTAATATATTCTATTCAATAACATTGTTAACTATTTTTATTTATAACATCTGCTGCTTTGCTTCTGTGAAAATGAATAGAGACATCAGCCTTAAACTTTGTTTTTGTCATTTACATCAGTGATATTTGTATAAAATACACTATATATTTTTGTGTCAGTACATTAATGGCACATTTGAGCAGCATTACTAAACTGTGTAAATATAAAGAAAATGCCAAATCACATTCAGGTTTTTTCAGACCGGAGACCATAATCGTGTAATAATTTATTTTATGTTTTTTCTTATGTTTTTATGTTAATTCAATTATGTTTTTTAAAGTTTTGCAAGAATTTCGTGATACTAAACTTTTTATTAGTGGTCATAGCAAGTGATTTTAAAAGTAGGATGGCACACTTTTTATAAGATGACTGAAAATTTGACTTGAATTCGTAGTTTATTCTTACTTTCGGAAACCAAATTGTTTTATAATTACTACTACTATTATTATTATTATTATTATTATTTCTGTTGTTTCTAGAAGTAGTAATTTTGATAATAGTCAATAGAAAAAATATAACCACACACACATTGTTTGTCCACAGAATAATTACACATTATTAAATAAAAAGCGTCCCCTCACGAACCTCTAGCTCCGCCAGCAGGAGCTCAATTTCAGACTCAGTAAAGTTTTTTTCTTCTTTGTGCTCGTCATTCTCAAGCATAGAAATTCGGATATTGGCGTGTGCTCTTTTATATGGTAATGATATTAATTAGGGGGCATTTACAAGGCGGAGATCTGACACCAGTCAGCTGCGCACAATTTCAAGATCATTTGTGATTTATAAATGTCACATCTGGATGAGAGGCGTACACACGTGTTTTTGTGCGCACCTTCGTTTTCTCTGAATCGCACTTACGCACTTTTGAGAAATGAACAAATTTAGGATGGTTTATACTCAACATTTTATAAATGAGGCCCCTGGTGCGGAGCCATTATTTCAAGCCCAGAACCAGCTTTTCTTAACCACCTTATTTTTCAAGGCAGAAAGCTATTTTCAGTGAACGTGCAAGACTTCCTATTCAGTAGCTACTTTTGGTAAATAACTTGAACAAAAAGTGTAGTACTATTTGCGCTACAAATAAATCATATGATAACAAATGCCAGTTTGCAAAATATAAAGCAGCGTATAGCAGACTGTTTTTGTGTATAGCTAAAATAACTGGAAGTGGATGACACTGGGTGCCTTGCACATTTACCTTACCCACTCTTACGCTAAAAAAAACAAAATGTGTTTGCTTGTAACTGTAGTAACATTTTATTCTCTTGCTTTATGCTTTTCAGGAAATAGCACAGATATTAATGATAACAGGTAAGTAAACTATATATATTGTGACGATATGTATTGACTGACTTTAGACAAAACTCGATTGCAATTTGTCTGTTCAAGTCTAAACAGAGAATTTTAATTTCAGCTTTGAAGTTTTCATTAGCTTGCGTTTATGTGCACTTGATTGTGTAGAGTACACTTACGCTCACTGCCTCTGTGTTTCAGGAGCGATGTTCACTGTGGCGGCATGGTGGACGATGCTTCACAAATCTATATCATGCAACAGGAGACTGCAGCCAGTTAATCGTTTAATGTAAGCCAGCACATATGCATATAATGAGCTAAGAATCTACTGTGTTCATCAGTGTGCTCTGCAGATTCTCATTTTGTCCCGCTTTCTCCAGATATTCCAGTTGTGTGCATGCAGCCATCCAGCCCTCGCCATCTTCGTAGAGCTCCAGAACTTTCATTCCTAGACGTCTTGGCTCTGTAGCGTCTTATACTGTATGGAATATATCGTTCATGCAGTCATATCACGTATCCCGTCTCATGTATCTCACTGTTGCATGTTTGTCTGTTTAGTAAGAAAACCGCTCATAGGTTGTAAATGAACCCTCACATACAGTAGATATTTGAATACACACATCTGTATTGCTTGCTTTATAATACAGGAGAGTACTAGAAAGAACTTCCCTTTAGTCTTGCTGAGCCTTAAAGACAGATGGTTTATTATATTGTGAATGTGTGTGCGTGAATACACACTCCAAGATTCACATATAACAGTGTGTGTGTCATCATGTAGATTTTGATACATATTATATTCAAGTACTGACTACCTCCAATTGTGAAAAAAATAACATTTTCAATTATGTTTGATTTGCGTCATATTTGTTTTCACATCAAAAATGATTGGGATGAAAAATTGTTGTGATATGTCAAGAGAACATATCATAGATATTCACAGATGCTGCGGCTCTAAAACGCCCCAAATGCCTCCGTTATTCTGCCAAAGGCTCTGACCAATCACAGCTCTGATTTCTCGCTCCAAATCCTGATCAGCCAGTCAGGATGACAGAATGAAGAGCCGTGTGATCTTTCCCTGCAGGATCCTGTAAGCTCCGCCGCTTGGTCTGTCAGATGAATGTGTGACTCCGTTATTTACACTTCTTCAGTTCTCTTTCAGGATGTCTTTAGACAGATTCACTTCACTTGTATATTTAGCAAGACAAGGCCGTATAAACTGTATTATGATGAAGGTTTAATTATAGATTTAGTTAGCACTGAAATGTTCGCTTCTCACACTTCTTCCCTAATTCAAACCTCTGTCGTCACCACTAGAAGTGAAAATCTCACTTCAGAAACAGATGAAGAGCGTTTGTGCAATAGGTCAGCTGATTTACTCAAGGTATCTTTATTGAAGGTTGTTTTATGTGACATATGTACAGTGTGCTAGTTTGCTGGAAGCCAATCCGAGAAATAAATGTAATTCAAAGAAAACTGTGATTCTTTGTGTGTGTGTCTGTACCTACTTAACCATATATTGAGTACAAATTTGTACCCAAAAGTGAGCAAAACTTAAATAAAATCTCCAAAAACCTTCCTTTGGGGATGTCCTCTTTTGTAAAACTGGTAATATATTATTGACTTATGTGACTTGATGCCATGATATATGTATATATACATATAGGGCAAAAAGTTCCCGAAATAATCCGATATGTACTGTTCTGTCTTTTTTTTTTTGTAGCTGTGCACTTTTAGCTCGATTTTCTCTCTCACTAAGTATTGCGAGGGGGGGGGGGGGGGTCCACCATCTTCTTGTAGTCAATCAAATGAGGCTCTCGCTGACTCTACATTTAATCTTAAAGGGGTCATATGATGCTTTTTTAAAGATCATTATTTGGTGTAACAGAATATGTTGACATGCTTTAATGTTCAAAAAACACATTATTTTTCAAATACTGTACATTATTGTAGGTCCTCTATGCCCCGCCTCTCTCAAACGCTTAGTTTTCTACAAAGTCCCTCCTTCCGACAAGCGCAGTCTGCTCTGATTTGCCAGCTGACCCAGTGCATTGTGATTGGCCGAACACCGCAAGCACTCGTCAGAAATGTAATGCCCCTTACCATAATCGCGAGCTTCATCTTTCAAAATAAATGTAAAGACAGTAAATAATGTCATTAGTTTTACCATCAGTTCAAGCCCGAAAGGGGAACAGACACCGCAATGATGCAGTACACAAGCCGCGGTTAAGACAGTTGACTCTAGCTGATTTAGAAGCGCCAGATTGTCATAGCAAAGTCAGAATGACCTCCTCTCCTAAGTTCACGAAACGGTCGTCCATAAAATGCATTGCTGTTCTGTTGTAAGTGATCTTAAAGATTCCTAAATGCATCTACTTCTGGAAAGCCAAATAAAGTGCTTTTGCTTTCGCCTAGAAACACACAGCGTCTCCCTGACATGCTGCTTCAACACTAACTGTGGTTACTGAAACCACGCCTTCTTTCTTTGCGTGCACATTTGGGCGGCATTATGCAAATATTTCCACATAGTGAGGTAGATATGTGGGGGCGTGTTAGAATGAGCCGTTTAAGGGGGGCGTGGCAGAGTCTTAACTTTGATAAAGAATATCTCTTTGGTTTTGAGACTTTAGTCTTTGCAACTTCAGGGATCTTATCTATGCACAATCAGCTTGTAACACTCCAAAGAGAAAGGAAAACTTGAAATTGCATCACATGACCCCTTTAATCTAATTGGTGCAATAAATGCATACGCCTAACATTTATCTTCATTCACGTCACGATCGTTCTCGCTGCGGGAATAGTACTTTTAATGTACACATACATTAGAAAATAAATAAAAAGGTAACAACTTAATTAAAACATGATCCTTTGGCTGTGTGCCTTAAGGCTAGTCTCCCATGTGTTCATTAAGCCAACAAGACCATGATTACGGTAATATGGTTGGATTTGGAGATTTACACACCCAACTCAGAAATGAAAAAAAATTAACCCCGTAAAATTAAGAAATTTACTTACATGCTGCCAAAACACTTTTTGTCCAGTATCTCCATGAAATCTCATCAAAACTTTCCACAAAATCATGGGGGACCATCTTCTGGCAACAAGAGAAAAAGGCTGGAAGCACAACTTGCTCAACCATGTGCAAAATGTCTGTGTTACATTTAACCCTGCATTAGGCTGTGCCCCCGCGCACCCCTGCAACTTAAGTGTATTTGTTTTTTACCTGGGTTTTAAGAGTTGTGAGAGGACATATAGTGTAAAATCAAAAACAGTCCACCTGAGCATCTACATGAAGCAGTTTTTGCAACCCCACCACAACAGCACTGTACATCTCTAGATGAGAGTGAGGGGCCTGAGGCAGGTGAGGTTTTTGAAAGTGTGGATTTGTTTCATAAGACGTTAACTTCTGCAAGCAAAGTTTCTTTAACCTTCATCTGTAGTTCAGACCATCATTAGCCATATTTGCAGAGGATTAGTATTACCTGGTGACCTCTAGTCATTTGTAATAATTGTGGATGTTATCTGTGATCTTAATCCTGAGTGAATCGGCCATGTCTGTAATGTAAAGTAAAAATCACTCAGCAAACGACCTACGATATTTCGCAGAACACCAAGGTCCTCTGGCAATATTAGTCCCCTGCGAATCAGCATCTTTGTGATTTGGCACGGTCGTGCATCATTTTTTCAAGGTTTTAGTTTCCTGTGCGCTTTTTCATCCATCTTACGTGAAGAATGGAGGCTGCTTTGGAGTGTTTTGGGTGCTGGGTCATATACACCATACAGATTAGATAGAGATGGATGGCATGCATAGCAGCATGTGGTAAGGAACATTCTTAAGTTTATGATATTTCATACAGCTATACCTATAACGACAAGACATTTTCAAGCAATAGCCTATTCAAAATAGTGCACAATCAAGCAAGGGGGTTCATGTCATAATTTGTGCTTAATGTGTTACAAACAAATCAAGCGTAAATTTTGAACTATTAGATTTGAACCTGATGAAATGTAAATGTGACAGGGCACAAAACTATATTTGTTTCTTTTTTTATCCATCTAACCAGACCATAGAACGGATCTCTCCACCAGGGGATACACCAAAAGGGCACAGTGCCATCTACTTGCCCAGTGAAAACATATTTCCAGTGAAAACATATTTCCACTGGGCTACAAGAAATATAATTTGGCTATAACTTTTTTTATATGGTCATAGTTTCTTTTATTAAGTATTTTTGTTTGTTTATTATTGCTATCCACATAGCACTATCTAATACATGGTACATTTTAATGATAATAATAGCCTAACAATAATTATTTAAAAAAACTGATCTCAGTCTTTCCAGCCCATGTTTAAGCTGTAAAGATACACTGAAGAATGCAGTAAAGATATGCAGTAAAAATGTGCTACACAAATGCAAGCAATATTGGCAGAGCTGTGTTCTGGTGGGCTTATTTTAAAGTTATGCAGTGTAGTCAGTCAGGGCTGGGTTTAGTTATTAACTAACCTTCAAATCAAAATGTCACCCTCACATTTCTTAATACTTTGGACATCACTGTTCTCATGTAAATAATTTTCTGTACTTTACTTACATTTGTAATAATTCCCCTAATTTTAATTAATTGAGTGTCTGTGTTGTATATAAACACTGCAAACTGACAATGTGTACTGACTGCCTTCTCTCTTTCATAGCAAATCCATGGTACAATGAGAGAACACTACAGGAGCAAGGACCTTCCTACTGGGAAACAGAGGTGCTCCAGAATTTTCAAGAGAATGGCTGGTACCTTAGTCAAAGTCAAAGTTTATTTATAAAAGCACTTTTTTAGAAACAACATGTGTTTACCAAAGTACTGTTCAAGCATGAATAAGGCAATATGACAAATAGAATAACAAAGTTACAAATATTATGAAATATTATAGAATAATGTAAAATAAAATTAAATAGCAGCTCTCACACAGTGTTAACCGCAATATACTATAAAATTAGGTTTTTAAGCTAGACTTAATGCTAAGTGTTTGGGCCTTTCTAACATGTAAAGGCAAATTAGTCTTGGGCCCACCACTGCACCCCTGCTCTTCAGCCTTACACGAGGGACAACTAACAATGAATGGTCAGCGGACCTAAGTCCCCTCGACGGAGCATATGGCTGTATTAAGTCTGAGAGGTATGTCGGTGCCAGACCATTCAATGATTTAAAAACTAAGATTAAAATCTTAAAATCAATTCTAAAATGGACAGGAAGCCAATGAAGAGAGGCCAAAATGGGAGTAATATGTTCCCGCTTTCGTGTTTCCGTTAGCAAACGAGTTGCAGCATTCTGAACCATATGCAGTCTGGTGAGGGAGGCCTGACTAATGCCTACATAAAGTCCATTACAGTAGTCAAGACGGGATGAAATAAAAATGTGTATAATTCTTTCAAAATCTTTGAAACTCAGAAAAGATTTAATCTTAGAAAGTTGCCTCAGCTGGAAAAAAATAGATTTAATTACCAAATTAATCTGTTTATCCAGTTTAAAATCATTATCCATTAAAACACCCAAGTTTTTTTACAGAGGGCTTCACAAATGGATTTAAAACACCTAAATCCAGGTCAGGAGACCCACAGGCACCCCCTGGAGTAAACAATATAACTTCCATCTTATCCTCATTAAATTAAAAAACTTTTTACTGCCATCCAGGCTTTAATTTCCTCAAGGCAACACAAAAGTGGTGCTATAGAATTTGGATGTTTTTGTTTCAATGGCAGATATAATTGTGTATCATCTGCATAACAATGAAACAAAATATTATACTTCCTGAAAATGGATCCTAGAGGAAGTATATATAAAGAAAAGAAAATGGGCCCCAAAATGGAGCCATGGGGGAGCCCACACGAGAAACACGCAGAAGAGGACATAAAATCCCCAAGGCGAACAGAAAAGCTTCTTCCAGACAAATATGATCGAAAACACTCCAACACAGTACTCTTAATGCCGACATAATGCTCCATACGAGAGATCAAGATGTTATGGCCTACAGTGTCAAATGCAGCCATGAGATCTAAAAGCATAAGAACAGCATAGTCACCCGAGTCAGTGGCAAGAAGCAGATCATTAAAAACTTTCAATAGGACTGTCTCTGTGCTGTGTAGGGATTTAAAACCAGACTGAAATACCCCATGGAGACCATGTAAATTTAAAAATGAGTACAGTTGTGTGAATACAACTTTCTCCAGTATCTTGGAAAGAAACGGGTGTTTTGAAATGGGCCTAAAATTTGCAAGGACTGATGATGAATCCAAATTATGTTTTTTGATCAGTGGTTCCACAATTGCATGTTTAAATGACTGAGGTACCACGCCCGAGGCAAGACTGCTATTTAAAATAGATTGAATTTGGCATCCAATAGTTTCAAAAGCCTTTTTTAGAATTTGAGGAGGAATAATATCCAGGCTACAGGAAGATGGTTTAATCTTACCAATAATCTCTCGCAAAGATGCAAGGGATACAAACTCAAACTGATGAAAGACAGCAGGACACACAGTAGAAACAGATGGATCAGCGGAAAGAAAAGACAGCCTCGATCTTATCAATAAATAATAAAAAAAAAGTTTTCACACATCGTGGCTGAGAACTGGAGGCAGGTAGATTGGGGAGTATTCAAAACAGCATTAATAGTGCTGAACAGAACACGAGGCTTATGGGAGTTACTATAGTTCATATTTGAAAGATACTTAGACTTTTCAGTTCCAACAGTTTTTTTTATATTTATGCAAACTGTCTTTTAAGATGTTTAGAGAAATTTGCAACCTATCTTTCTTCCATCGGTGTTCAGCCCTCCTGCACTCAGTTCTGACAGCATGAGTGACATTATTCCGCCATGGTTGAACTTTAGATTTAAGCTGGACAGTCCTGACTGGAGCAACTATATCCAAAATATTTTGACAGGTCGAGTAAAACAAAGAGGTTAAATCATCAGTATTAAGACCACAGCAAGACACTGAATAATCCCCATCGATGCAATTAAAGGCATCTGAAAACAGCTCAGCAGTTACATGGCTAATTGTCCGACAATGACGTGTTGGGACATTCGGTTTAGGGATACGAGAGAGACATATTTCAAATAAAACAGGCATGTGGTCAGAAAAAGAGGCAACACATACTTCAATGTTAGAGACAGGTAGACCATATGATAAAACCAAATCTAACACATGTCCATGCTGGTGTGTGGGGCTATCCACACACTGTGCTAAATTAAACGACTCAATAAGATCTAAAAAAGTCTTTAGCCAATGGCTTATTAGGGCAACAAACATGAATGTTAAAGTCCCCAACAATTAAAATTCTATCATATTTATGCATGATTCCGGCCCAAAAATCTGAAAAGTCATTTATAAAGTATTTGTTATATTTAGGTGGGCGATATACCTTAACTTCAGAACAGTGTTGGGCAAGTTACTCTGAAAATGTAATAAAATTTCTGATTACTTTATTTCAAAAGTAGTTACATTACTAGTTGCGTTACTTTTTTTCTGTTCATCCATGAAATTTACATGAAAAAGTAACTTTTGAAAAAGTAACTCCCAGCATAAACACTCAAGATAAATATTTGTTATTAAAGCATCAACATTCACAAACCACTTTTATTTTTTACTAAATGCAAGCATAGGCTGCTGCGTACATGGTTTGGCATGGCAGAATGTCAGCAAAGGGCACTCCCTTTATCTCAGTTTATCGCAGTCTCACAAAGCTCTATTATAACACAATAAATATATGCATAATGAATCTTTCATAATGTCTACAATTCATGTGTTATAATATGACTCAAAACAATGATCATATTTCCAGATAGGGAACGCATACTTTTCTCTCTCCATGCTGAGTTTGTTTTTGTTGGTAGTATCTGCCTCGCAGGCGCTTAACCAGTCAAATTAGGTCTCAGGTAGAGGATGGTGTGTGTGCTCCTGATAAAACACTGCATTCTGTTGGTAATGATGTAACACAGCGGAAACGCACCTCGGCTTGGAACTATAATCTATTTACTGTTTTGAAAATTATAACATGTTAAATTACTCCGTTACTAAAAAAGTAATCAAATTACAGTAATGCATTACTAAGTACTGCGTTACTGCTCAACACTGCTTCAGAATACCAAAAGAGGCCTTCAGTATTCTTTGTGACCAGCTGCTTCCATACATCAACCCCAAACTACCAACATGTTGGATCCAATACCTCTTGAGAAAAGGGTAGCGGTTACCATCTACAAGCTTGCCAATAATGTTGAGTTCCACAATGTTGCCACCCTGTATGGTATTGGAACCAGCACCACCTGTAACATATTCTATGACTGGAACCAGGAAGATGTGTTGGATCAGCTAGAGGCAGAACCTGAGCAGCATGATGTACCTGCTCTCTCCCCAGCAGAGTGCATCCAGGAGGCATTGGTAGATCATATTCACACAAATCAGTAAAGTGGAGAGAAGCCTTGGAAGCTCATACCCAAACTATGCAGTCAAGACCCACATGAAATTGAAATCAAACATTTATTTATAGTGCAGAGCATCCTTCATTTCTGAACTTGGCAATTCACATAAGTTTCAACTTCCCCCCTGAAACCGATCCCTATCGAAGTCATGGCTGTTCTTATTTTGCAGGAGATGGTCCAGAACCTTGTCCATTGCCTCCATTATCTGGGTTTTTTGCCCCTTTCTTCAGTAGCCTCTCACTGCAGAACACAAGATCCAGGGGGTGTGGTTGGAAAAAAAAAACAATTATTTAAGCAAATTCAGATGGTTTTATTGGTTTTATTCTCAATAAAAGTGATTAAAGTTGTAGCAAATTAGCTCAAAAGGGAAATGTATATAAATAATTACAATTAATTATGATTCATTACAATTATTTATATGAGCCGCCAGTAGTAACTGTAGCAAAATTAAATTGTCATCAACTATCTTTGTCCAGCGAACACTTAGTGTAATTTCATATCAACTCTAAGAAAGGATATTTTCGTGGCCACAGAAAACAACCTTCTTACAGTAGCCTAATAATGCATTAGAGCATGTAGCAAGGATCAAAATCCTAAAGGGACATTAATTTGCAAGGCAGAATCCGAAACTCATGTAATTTGTGCACAAGAGTTTTATTAACTAAACACTAACACAAACTAGTCTAACAAACAAACAAACAAACAAACAATCACTCATACATGGGAAAGGGCAAATGAGACTTGATGGATGAAACCATCAGGAAAACCAGAGAATGAAGCTATGAAAAGAGTCAGTTAACCACCTGTGTAAAACCATCAGCGCCATTTTAGAACGGGGTCTACAGCTTATACTAAACCTCTGTTTCGTTTAAAGTTACATTTAATGAAATTTCATTTAAAGGGTTCGCGGAAAAAGGCCTATTCTAATAAATTGCCAATGGATGCATAATTACCCGAAGGGACCGTAGGGTGGATTTGGATCCCGTTAGCCTGTTATTTAAAGGACGATTGGGAGGTTTCTGCTTACCCCAAATTCTGCGTGCTCCGATTTGCATCCCCTGTAATAGGGGGGTTTTGGACAACTATAGGGGGCGACACTCACCTGTTGACCCCTCCCCCCGTCCATGGACTCTTTAAATGTCCATTTTCAATCATTTTTAGGGGTAAAACGGGGTAGTCCCTCCCAAAACCCTACTATTTGTCCGTTCTCCCTTTCAGTGAATGGATGGGGCTCTTACCCCAGGGGCCTGTATGTCCCACCAAAGTACTATTTGTCCATCTCTCTACCGGGTACATGGGGGTCACTTGGGCTATGGGCCCCGTCCCACGAACCCACTATTTGTCCATTTCACCGCTATTGTGCCGGAACGTCTCCTTGACCCCCACTGACCGCTTGCCCCTGCCCCCCTGGTCCCACGAACACACTTTTTGTCCACTTCGCCACTGTTGTGCCGGAATGACTCCTTGACACCCCCTGACCGATTGCCCTCACCACCCAGGTCCCACGAACCCACTATTTGTCCACTTCGCCGCTATTGTGCCGGAACAACTCCTTGAACCCGCTGACTGCTTGCCCCCTCCCCCCACATCCCACGAACACACTATTTGTCCTATTTACCCACTATATTCACAGAAAACATCCCCATGTGGTCCTCAGGCAGGGGGCAGGCACCCTTGACCTGCGGACGCTCACCGATGCCCTCCTTGGCTGTTTAAATGACAGCTGCGCCGATCGACTGGTGCTCTAGGCGGAATGAACCCCACTGTCAAATTTGGAACCGCTAACACCTTTCTAAAAAAATCCCACTCTCCATTTATATGAATTGGTTTGGCCTAGCGGTTTCGTGGACACAGCTCCAAAAGGGCTGATCGACTAAAGTTTGGTGACCCAAGGAACTCGTTCAGGGGTCAAAAAGGGACAGCGCGTCCACAAAACAGTTGCGCGTTTAAATGAGAAGCGGGACATCTCCCGTACGGAGACGGAAGGTCACTGGGCCACGAAACTTAGCACTCACCGCCGATGTGGGCCCCCGAGTTTGAGAGCCCTGGCCGCTTCCTAACCCTTTTAAATCCGGCCGCGTGTCTCACTGAAATCGGGCCTGTTTCTAGGCCTCTCGCATTGACTTCAATGGCAGACAGAGAAATGGATAAAAAATGAGGAAGAATACTTTTTGGGGTCCCAGGCCCAGGCCCCTTTATCATGTCGCTCCGGAGCTCCTGTCGCAACTCTGTGTGCGATTTGGGCCCCGTGGGACCTCCCTAAATAAATCCCACTTGCCACTTATTTGAACTGGTTTGGCCTAGTGGTTTCGTGGACGCGGCTCCGAAAGGGCCGATCAACTAGAGGGCGCCATTTGTGTATTGTCAGGTGTCCCTTTAGCAAGCGGAAAAGTTCGGTGACCCTACGAACTTGTTCAGGGGTCAAAAGGTCAAAAATAGGACCATGCATCCCCGAAACCGTTACGTGATTAAATGGGGAGATGGATGTCCCCCGCTCGGAGAGGACGATAGGAAATAGGGCCCCAAGATTCAAGATTCTTGCATCCCAGGGGCCCCTCTCTCACAGCCCCGAAGCGCAAAAAGCTCCTTTCCCGACCAAAAAATCACTCAAAATTGGACTCTGGAGGCCTCTCAGGACAGGCTTACAGTGACGGACGGCCTCCAGGGCAGTACCTGTTCCGGGACCCATAGCAGATCAGGCAGACTAGAAAGCCATGGCGGAGCAGGCAGACCAGGGAGCCATGGCAGAGCAAGCAAACCAGGAAGCCATGGCGGAGTAGGCAGTTCAGGAGCCCATGGCGGAGCAGGCAGTTCAGGAGGCCATGGCAGAGTAGGGAGTTTAGGGGGACTGGCCTCGGCACTCGGCCCGGCCTCCATGGATGGACCCCTAACCCCCCCCCCCCAAAAAAAATCCTTGGGGAGAATATCGTCTTTAGAGGCCCTCCTTAGGTCTAACTCAGGAACTGTGGCCATCCCTGGACTTGACTTGGGGACTGGAGCCCTCCTTGGGCTAGACGTGGGAACAGGAGCCCTCTCTGGGCTAAACTCGGGGACTGGAACCCTCTCTGGGCTAAACTCGGGGACTGGAGCCTTCTCTGGCCTAAACTCGGGGACTGGAGCCCTCTCTGGGCTAAACTCGGGGACTGGAACCCTCTCTGGGCTAAACTCGGAGACAGGAGCCCTCACTGGGCTAAACTCGGGGACAGGAGCCAACACTGGAGCGAACTGTGGGGCAGGAGCCGACACTGGAGTGAGCTCTGGGGCTAGAGCCGACACTGGAGCGACATCTGGGGCTGGAGCCGACACTGGAGCGAGCTCTGGGGCTAGGATGAGGGCAGAGAATAGTCTTTTTCTCCTCATCCTCCTCCTTTGGTTAAGGGAGAACGGCACAGCCGGCGGGCTTGAGAATGCAGTGACCGGTGGGCTTGACTTCGGAACGGCCAGCGGGCTTGACTGAGCGGCGACTTCCATGATAGCTGGAAAAAAACGAAAACCAAAACACTTTCAAAAAACGGAAAACAAACATGGGGAGAGGGGGCGCCGCTTACTGTCCTTGGTCCGGTATTCTGTCACGTACTGTGAGGGAGCGCGGAGTGAGGAACGAGGAGATGAGGAGGAGACTTTAATTACATCCAGGGAACCAGGAAAACACACATAGCAGGAGAGGTTGACATATACAATACCGGACAGAGAGCTCAAAACAGGAAACACTTTAAATACAAGACTAGAGGATGGGATGATGAGACACACCTGGAACTAATGAAACAATATTTAAACCTGAGGGAAAACTGGGTCACGGAACACATGGGGAACAAAACTCAAAACACGGAACATAGTCTGACAATGACATGCTTAAGGCAGGCAATTCTATCGTGCATTCAAATCAGTGTCAAAAAGCAATACCGGACAGAGAACTCAAAACAGGAAACACTTTAAATACACATGACTAGACACATGACTGAGATGCAGTGTCTTTAAAAACTCCTTCAATTACGTTGAGTACTATTCCTTGATTACACTGGATTCATATGAATGACCTTTGTGCTGCCTTTATGTCTTTTTTGGAGCTGGAGAGTTTAGAACCCCAAGGACCACAAAAAGAGCACCAGTGCAACTGTGGACTTAACTGAATGGCCTGAAAACTTCCTGGAAAAAAAGTTCCCTGGAATAGGATGCCTTCTGGTATTAAAACCTGGGAAGACGGCCTACAGCTAAGCTTCACAGAGAAATGGTAAGAACTGTTGTTGAAGAAATTAGACTGAGTTAAATCCATCAAAATCACAGCACCTGATTGGCGTGAAGAAGATTGTTAGACAGTATTCACAAAACAATGCTGATGCCCTGAGAGATGGCACAAGATTTGGTACTGGTATTGGCTATAGAACTATTTTGACTCAACTAAAAACATGAGTGGAGCATGGTAATTGTGGCTGCTCATTCTCAAGATGCAGGAAACAGGACAAGACCTCAAATTCCCTAGCAGAAGACATTGGGTGCGTTTCCCAAAAGCATTGTTTGCTAACCATGGTCGTTAGTTCCATTGAACTCTATTGGTAACGACGGAACTTGTGACCATAGTTGTTTTTGGCAAACGCACCCCAGTATGGTTGTGTACGATGGCAGCCTGAGTGTCCTCTAGAAGAATCTGAGGGGAGTCTTCAAGAAAATTAAAAAGAAATGAAAGACCTCTATAGTACTGAAGGGTCAGTTGGGGTAGAGAGAGTACATCTCAGTTAGTAAATGCAACATGCTATCTCCAATGGAAGAGTTACCGATGTAAGTTTTTTTTTTTTAATGGGTGTATTTTGTGCTTGTACACTATATTGAATACATTTAAATTATTACAACATTTTTCTATATATATAATATACAGTGTATATATATATATATATATATATATATATATATATATATATATATATATATATATATATATATATATATATAT
>NW_015505575.1:570916-606668 GCF_001515645.1 Sinocyclocheilus grahami
GGCTGATGTGGCGAAAAGTATAAATATCGTCTCTGTTCTGAAATATGTAGATTACTTTAGATTTATATATATATATATATATATATAGCATCTATTTTTATGAAGTATTGCTAATATTTATCAATTGTAAGTGAAACTCTCATTGAAAGTCAAGCAGTTGTGAATTAACCCCCCCAGCTTTGTGGCTGGGTTTGCAGCTTACTACAACAATCTGGTGTACCAGGAACAGGCATCCTGCACACTTGAATTTGTTCAAAGGTAACACAATTTAATTAAGTAAAAATGTGTACATATTAACGTGTATAATTCACCCAAAAATGAAAATCCGTCATTTACTAATTTTCAAGTTGTTCCAAACCTGTACGAATTTCTTTCTTCTGTCTAACATAGAAGATATTTTGAAGAATGTTAGGAACATCTTGAGGATGAGTAGATTATGACTGAATTTTCACTTTTAGGTGAACATTTCATTTTCATTTTTAGGTGAACTATCAATTTAGTACATAGTGCACCAAATGCTTATTGTAAAGTGGTATTTTTTACTATAATTTTTTTAAAATATACTTTTTATTTATTTATTTGCTTTTTAACTTTTATTTTATTTATTTATTTTTTATTGAACTAGTTCGTTCAATTCTGCACATTCTCCTAAAGCTTCTGCTTGTGTTTTTCTGACTGATCTCTGTGCAGATGCTTTGCTGGAATCAACCCACCCGCTGCCACCAAGACAGTCACAGCAAAATTTGGAGGCAAAAATGTGTAAAGGTGTCAGAGAAGAGGAACAACACAGTCAACCCTGATGTACAGTGGGGAAAAAAAGTATTTAGTCAGCCACCAATTGTGCAAGTTCTCCCACTTAAAAAGATGAGAGAGGCCTGTAATTTTCATCATAGGTATACCTCAACTATGAGAGACAAAATGAGAAGAAAAAATCCAGAAAATCACATTGTAGGATTTTTAAAGAATTTATTTGCAAATTATGGTGGAAAATAAGTATTTGGTCAATAACAAAATTTCATCTCAATACTTTGTTATATACCCTTTGTTGGCAATGACAGAGGTCAAACGTTTTCTGTAAGTCTTCACAAGGTTTTCACACACTGTTGCTGGTATTTTGGCCCATTCCTCCATGCAGATCTCCTCTAGAGCAGTAATGTTTTGGGGCTGTCGCTGGGCAACACGGATTTTCAACTCCCTCCAAAGATTTTCTATGGGGTTGAGATCTGGAGACCGGCTAGGCCACTCCAGGACCTTGAAATGCTTCTTACGAAGCCACTCCTTCGTTGCCCGGGCGGTGTGTTTGGGATCATTGTCATGCTGAAAGACCCAGCCACGTTTCATCTTCAATGCCCTTGCTGATGGAAGGAGGTTTTCACTCAAAATCTCACGATACATGGCCCCATTCATTCGTTCGTTTACACGGATCAGTCGTCCTGGTCCCTTTGCAGAAAAACAGCCCCAAAGCATGATATTTCCACCCCCATGCTTCACAGTAGGTATGGTAGTCTTTGGATGCAACTCAGCATTCTTTCTCCTCAAGTTGAGTTTTTACCAAAAAGTTATATTTTGGTTTCATCTGACCATATGACATTCTCCCAATCCTCTTCTGGATCATCCAAATGCTCTCTAGCAAACTTCAAACGGGCCTGGACATGTACTGGCTTAAGCAGGGGGACACATCTGGCACTGCAGGATTTGAGTCCCTGGCAGCGCAGTGTGTTACTGATGGTAGCATTTGTTACTTTGGTCCCAGCTCTCTGCAGGTCATTCACTAGGTCCCCCCGTGTGGTTCTGGGATTTTTGCTCACAGTTCTTGTGATCATTTTGACCCCACGAGGTGAGATCTTGCGTGGAGCCCCAGATCAAGGGAGATTATCAGTGGTCTTGTATGTCTTCCATTTTCTAATAATTGCTCCCACAGTTGATTTCTTCACACCAAGCTGCTTACCTATTGCAGATTCAGTCTTCCCAGCCTGGTGCAGGTCTACAATTTTGTTTCTGGTGTCCTTTGACAGCTCTTTGGTCTTGGCCATGGTGGAGTTTGGAGTGTGACTGTTTGAGGTTGTGGACAGGTGTCTTTTATACTGATAACGAGTTCAAACAGATGCCATTAATACAAGTAACCAGTGGAGGACAGAGGAGCCTCTTAAAGAAGAAGTTACAGGTCTGTGAGAGCCAGAAATCTTGCTTGTTTGTAGGTGACCAAATACTTATTTTACCGAGGAATTTACCAATTAATTCTTTAAAAATCCTACAATGTGATTTTCTGGATTTTTTTTCTCATTTTGTCTCTCATAGTTGAGGTATACCTATGATGAAAATGACAGGCCTCTCTCATCTTTTTAAGTGGGAGAACTTGCACAGTTGGTGGCTGACTAAATACTTTTTTGCCCCACTGTATGTACTCTTCTTAGAAAGTTAATGCACACAAATTTTTGAATGAAATCCGAGAGCTTTCTGACCCTCCAAAGATAACAAGGGTTAAATGGACAAAATAGTCCCTGTGACATCAGTGGTTCTACCATAATTTTATGAAGCTATGAGAATACATTTTGTGTGCAAAAAAATTAAACTAACAACTTTATTCAACAAATCTCTTCTCCTTCGGAATCACCCTAGTGCCAGTTTGGAGAGCATCACAATGCAGATCAAAGCACGCGCATGCGTCGTGATACTCTACAAAATGGCGCTTGAGGGTGATTCGGAGGAGAATAATTATATCTTGCAATTCTGATTTATTTCTTCCTGAATTGTGAAATATAAACTCATAATTCCAAGAAATAAAGTCAGAATTGCGAGTTTATATCTGGCACTAAAAAAAGTTTTGATGGACACACTGCATAAGAAAGGCATTTTTTTGAGTTTCTGAAAAGGACCAGGTGACAAGAGGGATCAGCACGAAGGCTATCTATGAGTAAGTCAGAGAAGCCACATAGTTTGATAGTAGGTAGACTACACTAGAGAATTGAAGGACTAATGTGTTGTTCTTATTTAAAAATTTCTGTTAATTACTACCTACATTTACAGACATGAGAAGGTGATACAGCCAAAAAGTGTAACACTTCTATGGGAAAGGTTATCTTCTCTTCTAGTTTATGCTTTTATTACCTACCATGATTACCTACCATAGCATGATGCACTGTTGTAGAAATTAACTAGCTAGTCACGACTGTTTCCCAAACATTGTCACATCTCCGTCATTTGAACCACGTTGGTTCAACAATATAGGACGGGCGTTAATGATGTTACATGAATGTAGTGGAGTAAAAACCTCTGCTAATTAATTGATTTGAGATCTGAGATGCAGCTGTAATAAACATGGCAGCTGATGACTTCACTGTTTTTGCTTTATTTTATGTTCAATTCATTGCGTGTTCCCTCTTTTGTCATACTCCAGGAGATCCCTTATGCATTTATGCTCAAGCACACTCTTCAGAAACTCCACTGGTTGCTGCCACACTAAAATATATAGATTGAAACGTACATATATTTAATTGGAATGAAAGATACAGAATGCACTGCATGTTAGATTTTTGGTAGATGACCAAATCCCATGAATGACCCATTTACAAATAAATCTAAAATGATCAATCCCCTGAGAGCAAATGCTGTGTCTAGTTTATACTTATTTGCCTATGCTTTTACCAAGCAACAATTCTGGTAGTTCACAAGGAGGCAAGCAACTGTGAGATAAAGAGAAGATGGAGTGATTTCCAGGGACATATTTACCTTTATATGGGCATTTGTTTTAGATTTATTAGATGTATGCATCATCTTTTTTGTAAAATTCTTGCATTTAATAATCAATATTCAATTACAATAAGACAGTATAGGCTGGTACCAGTCAAATGAAATCAGTATCAACAAAATCCATCTTTGCACTGCAGAAGCATAAATAATGCTGTGAGGTTAATGTTTTCATAATACATTTTTGGATACTGAAACACTGCACTACATACAGTCTACTCGTTGTAGCTAGCCTAGCCCTGTCACATAAACCAGGTTTGTAAGACTGTTCATCATCATCGGATGCTGCAAATCATCCCAAACAAAATCTCTGACAGACAGACAACTTGTTCCCGCTCCACTTCCTCTCTGAGATCTTCAGTCTGGTCTAAATCAAAGTCAACAGCCGTTGGATAACAATAATACTCCTGATAATCTTCAGTCGCTGGGGTGGAAACTTCTCTCCTCTGCTATAGTCAAGTCAAGTCACCTTTATTTATATAGCGCTTTTAACAATCTGCTATAGCTCCTTGGTGGTGCAATAGTTATTCCACTGGAATAAAGTGGACACTGTGTCTTTCTTTTTTAGTTGCCGTCCAGTGGGAGTCTATCAAATCTAATCAAATCTACTATCCATCTGTTATTAATAGACTATTATCGGTTAGAGGGTAATCACATTATAACTATTCGTGTTAAATACAGTTAAATACAAAAATTTTAAAATCAATAAACTATACAATTACACTTTCAACAATTACATATGCAGAAAGCACATACTTTGTGCTCAAAATGAGCCTAAGATGCAAAATAGTAAACCTAATTAGGGATGGTAAAGATCCATTTCCATAAGCACAAACATAAACTAACATTTGTAAAGTTTAAAAGGTTTGTGAAAATTTGATTAGAAAACGTTTAACATATTAGTTAAATACAGTTTAATGTATGATATGCTATATTACACTGAATAAAATTATAGACGCAACACTTTTGTTTTTGCCCCCATTTTTCATGAGCTGAACTCAAAGATCTAAGACTTTTTCTATGTACACAAAAGGCCTATTTCTCTCAAATATTGTTCACAAATCTGTCTAAACTCCTCTTCAGAACACAAATTAAGATGTGTTTGATGAAATCCGAGAGCTTTCTGACCCTGCATAGACAGCAATGCAATTACCACATTCAAGGCCTAGAAGGGTAGTAAGGACATCGGTAAAATAGTCCGCGTGATATCCGTCATTTAACCTTAACTTTATGAAACTACCGGAATACTTTTTATGCAAAAAGAAAACAAAAATAACGACTTTATCGTTTACTTTGCTTTATTCGCACACGTGGTCCTTAAATATATTTTACAGTTCGCACGCATCTATTTTTATTTGCTACTGAAGTGCCCGCACTGTCGAGCCCTGTCTTTGTCTGAGTCTCTGCAGCGTACGTGGGAACGTCAGCGAGAGTAAACCAGATACGAAACGTTTAGAGCGAGGGGAGATTTTCCACTCGTTAATCGATCACGGATGGTTTCATTATTTTGGGCGGATAAAAAACGTATGAGGCTCAAAATAATAAAAGCAAAAATGTTTCTCCATATATACTTGGGCGGCCGTTAATAGGGCTGAACGATTAATTGCATTTGCGATAATATCGCGATATAAAAAAACTAGATTTTTCAACCGCAGAGGCTGCGATTACACTTGGTCACGTGACACGTGAGAGTAAAGAGGTGTGTTCGACTTGAAGATCGGTCGTGTATGACATCAAAGTACGGCGAGAGAAAGCATAAGGAGACGTTCGCTCTCTTATAGCTCTCGCAGTTCTTTGATGACACACACAGATCGGTCTGAGCAGCGCTGCTTCAAGTAGAGCACATCTAAGCAGTCTTCAGAGGAAGCATCAAGTTGGCATGCTACAGTGTTGCCAAGTCCGCAGTTTGGGGAACCACTGCAAAAAAACATGTATTTTACAAATAATAATACAAATAATAAAAAATAATACAAAAAATATCTTGATTATCCCCAAGACTTTTAAGCAAATATTCTGTGGACTGATGAGACAAAAGTTTAACTTTTTGGAAGGTGTGTGTCCCGTTACATCTGGTGTAAACCAACACAGCATTTTTCTATTGCTCTGTTTTAAAAAAGGTTATAAAAAAATTTCAATAATTATCGATACCGAACGATATGAAACATTGTATCGTTGATACATTTTTTTAGCTATATCGCCCAGCCCTATGTTACAGTAATATCGCTTATACCTGGTATAGGGGAATGGAATATTATTCCACTTTATTGGGGAAACATTATGAAGTTTACTTAATAATAACAACAGTTCCTCCATCAGTGTCCTCAGGAATACAGTGGCTTAAAGCAATAATTCGGTCATTTACTGAAGTCGTTCCAAGCCTGAATGAGTTTCTTTCTTCTGTTGAACACAACAATATTTTGAAGAATGTTGGTAACCCAATGGTTGCTGGTAGCCATTGACTAACAAAATGGGACGTGCTTGATTGAAGTATATTTATTCATGATTTTTAAAAGCGTGAAAGAGAACTTGCGCTGCTCCTCAGGAAGATATATGCGCTCCGAGACGGAGCAGAACACGGACATGTTAAGTCATCTTTTAGCACCTAAACGGTCAAATACACGCAAAAATTTTAAAATGTGGCGCTTACTGATTATTCATGTATACCTTCATCAGTTATGTAATAAATGAACGTAAAGAGTTGAGAATGAAAATACGTGTGTAACGGTACATTGGATCTGTGAGGCTCTTAAAGTGACAGCAGCCTAATATTCCTGCTGCGACTGTGTGCTTAATATTAATCAAGCAACAAAAGACAATTTCAAAATCACACACTGCTCTTGAGTGGAAGACTTTTGTAGCTTTAATAAGAAACAGAAAAGTTTAATTCTTGCAGTGAAGACTATGCCGTTTTATTTTACATTTGATTATTCATTTCTGTAGTAGGCTGTAAACCGCTTGAGACTTGCATAAAAACACATTAAAGCACAGTTGGTTTCATTTGTATCTTTTTATTCTATTGTATTTGTCCTTTGTTTTTTTTTTATTACTGACAGTTTAATTATTTTCAATAATTGAGGACTTTTGTTTGTTTGAAATTCCGCTGGTCTCTACAATGTAGATGTCATAGCAACCTTATTTACAGGAAATAAATATTTGATATGTATCACTATCTTTAAATAAAGCACTCTTATGAAGTTTTGGTGATACGGCCCCCTCATAATCGTGATTACAATATTCACCAAAATAATCGTGATTATGATTTTTGCCATATATATATAATTATTTTTTTCAACTAGTTTTCATGAAAAATGGCAGAAGATGGCATGGTATTAAACAAACAATCCACGCAGGCGCTCTACGCTGACACCCGTCTGCACGTGTGCCCTTCAAATTTAGTTGAATTAATCTTTTGTGTAAATAGATCATTTAATGTCCTTTATCTGAATGTTTTATTTGAATGTTTTCATTTTTAAATAATACAATTGGAAATTTAGAATCAAACTGCCTTATATTATTGTATTGGCACCCATAGCACCACCTAGTGGTCGACCAGATCTAATACTGGTGTAACTGATTATATATGAATGCACCCATAATGTGTTATATGCATTTACTTGTATACATGTGTCTTTGTATCTTGCAGAAAGGTGAATCGGTGAAGAAGATGCGAGAGGAGGTGAGTGTAGCTGTGGTTGTGATGGGTTTCCACGTGGTAGTGATCGTCTTTTGAGCCTCTCTAAAGGAGCCTGTTGTTCTCTGCAGAGCGGCGCTCGGATCAACATTTCTGAAGGGAACTGCCCCGAACGCATCATCACCCTCGCAGGCCCCACCACCGCCATCTTCAAAGCCTTCTCCATGATCATTGAGAAACTAGAGGAGGTACAAACCACTTTCACTCACTTGGCAACTCTGTTCTAATACTCCTCTAATGTACACGAGTCGTGCACTGTAAGATCAGGAAGATGTAGTACAGTGAATGGAGTCTGATTTCATATCTCGAGATAAAGAAATATAAACAACATAAGCACTTGCGATGCTGAGCATTGTTCCTGCGGTGATGGTTTCAGGGTTCCTGCGGGTCTTTAAGAAGTCTTACTGTCTTAAGACCTCTCCAGAGTATTAAGAATTTTAAAATTGTAATGTGATATTAACATACTTGCTCAAATACAAAAAAGAAAGTTAATTTAGTGTAAAAACTGTGAATGGATACCATGTTGGATTATTGTAAATACGGATTACTTCTCATCTGTGTTCAGCATGATATACAGTAAATCCAAAATTTATTCAGACACCTTCAACATTTCTCACATTATCACAGTTAATTCACTATAGTTTAGAATAGGGCTGCACGATAAATCGCAAAACCACATTCATATTCGCTGATTTTTTGCACAGCTCGTCAGTGAACAACGGCTCCGTGTAGTTAATGCTGCTCAATGTGAAAGCACGCAGGTGATGGAGATTTACCGCTGATTACAGAACCGGCTTTCTGACAAGATGCGCATTAAATATCGCATGCGATTTATCGTGCAGCCCTGGTTTAGAAAATGGGAATATGATTTCACAAGAACTCTGAGTTAAACTGTGTCAGAACAAATTCATCTTGATAATGCCAGATAACTTTGATAGAAAGGTATGGAATGAATTCGGTTGAATAGCTGTGAGCTGTTACATTTAAGAACACAATTAGATAAAACCAATTTAGCTCAACCAATTACCCAGCAATGCTTCATTTTGTTCAGTCTGTGGTGTAAAAAGGTCGGATTAGCAATTAAAGAAAAAACACTTGAGCAAAACATGGTCAGGCCAAAGTGTCGGAATAATTTTTGGTCCCAAATTGTTATCAATTTTACTGTTAGTCCACTGTATGAAGAACTTTTGGATATAATGTGTCACAGTTTGCTTTATTTTGCTGTCCTCACTTACATAAATGAACTATAGTGTCCTGCATCCACTAGTATAAAAATATCAAACATTATATCTGCTGTCTGAATAATTCTTAGTTTGATTGTATGTGATATTGTGTGGTTTATTTCTAATGTTAATTTGTTTGCTCCAAGTTATTTTAAAGAATTGCATTTGATTTCTAAAAGAAACTGAGTAGCTGTGGTAAGGTGTGAATGTTCATGTGCACCAGGACATCAGCAGCTCCATGTCCAACAGCACGCTCGCTAATTATACACACTAACATCCCTGTGACGCTTGAATATGAGGAGCTGAATTGGTTCATAGAGCTACAAACAATGTTGCTTATTGAAACTAAATCTGATTAGATTGTTAGAATTATTATATGACCCATCATCCCTCTGTTCTCGCTTCAGTCGCCTCCTAAAGGTGTGACCATCCCTTACCGACCCAAACCCTCAGGATCGCCTGTCATTTTTGCAGGAGGACAGGTGAGTGTTTTAATGCTCCTGCGGTGTGTGTGTGTGTGTGTGTGAATGAATGATCTGTGTTTCATCTCAAACGTGTGTTTTGCAGGCATATGCGGTGCAGGGACAACATGCCATTCCTCAGCCTGATGTAAGAGACGGTTCTTATGTTTTCTCAATTCTCTGTAACACAGAAGGGTCTGAACCCATTAGAGCACTCTCAAATGTAGTGTTTTGCCTGTTAAATATCTTGGCATGCTGTTTTCTGTCTCCGCAGCTCACTAAACTCCACCAGTTGGCAATGCAGCAGAGTCCCTTTCCTTTGGCCCCCAGCAGCCAAGGCTTCACTGGTAAATCCCGTCTCTCAGACACTATTGCTTTGCGTCTGATTTTTTCATTGGCTGATGGTGATTGTTTCTCTGTTCTGCAGCTGGTATGGATGCTACTGCACAGACAGGCTCTCATGAACTGACCATTCCAAATGATGTGAGTTTGCTGACCTTTCATTTCCTACACCAGTGTTACTCATTGCGTGGCTCGCCAAGCTTTAATTTGTGGCTCGCATGGCAGTTAATACAATGATAGGATCATGCAGTCAACACCGATATTTCCTAAAAACATTAAAAACAAGCTGGGCTATAAAAAAAACTTACACCGTGTCTACGCCGGACGTGAGTGGCGCGACATGAGAAAATGCAATAAAACCCATTATAATCAGTGATGTTGTCTAAACCGTCAGTAAACTGATGCCTTGTTCTATTTTTGATGGGCAACATTCAAATGATTTTTTTTGTCGCTTGTTATTCGCTTTATTATTCGCTTGTTATTCGCTTTGTCCAGTGTAGACAGACTTTTAGCTGTTCCAGCGCAGCGCGACACATGGTGTGAGTGTCTTCTGCTCAATTACAAATCATTTATATTTAAGAAAATAAACAATAATTAACAGTAGCCTATATTAATAAATAATAAACAGTAGCATTACAAGATGTAAATATAGACCAGAAAAGATATTTAAACTTGCTCTGCCCTTACGTCCATGACACTGACTCACTGCAGAGTTGCCAGTTTTGACAATCTTTCCAGCTCTTAACGCCGAATGTGCTTTTGGATGGTTAGATACATGATGGGCTTCCCAGCGTTAAGGTAATCCTGCTTTAGTCATTAAGGGAAATCATCTCGTCTCAGTTACAAATTTGACTGGTAAATGATAACGAATCCCCCCACCCCTCTTTATATTGCATTGCATATTGTATGCTCAGGGATGACCGATTGATAAGCAGACGTGCTGTTTATGACTGGATATAACTTTTGATACTTTGCGGAAAAAAAGCAAAGTATCAAATCTTATTGCCTTTGTCCTATCAGTGTGGCTCTCATGAAAAAATTAAAATAGTGAAGACCACTATTCTACACCTTGCTCTCAGGAGGGGAAAATCTGATGACAATATTAGGGCTAACTGTAAAGGGGTAGGCAAGTATTATAATTATGGTGTTCAGATACATCTTAATTACTTTTTACAAATTTATAAAGTTTTACTTCAACCCCTTGCAACTAGTATTGTGGAATTGTGGTATCATAGTGTAAATAATTACACTACCATTCCCAATTTTTGACTCGTTTATTTTACTTTATTTTTAGTATTTTTATTCAGCAAGACGCATTAAATTGATCAAAAGCGACACAGTAAAGGCATTTATAATGTTACAAATTATTTTGGTTTCAAATAAATGCTGTTCTTTTGTACGGTGACTGGGAAGGGACATGTTTGGTTCATTCGTTTTGTCGTGGCTGTGTGTAAGTTGTGGGAACATCATAGTGCTTTGAGGCCACAGAATTAGGGCTGTCACTGGTGATTTATATTGGTAATCGAGTAATCTGCCAATTATCTTGTCTTATTTCATATGCGTGTCATGCACATTAGGCTGTAACACAACTGTAATATACTGTAATAGAATTAAATTGGATAATATTTGTGACTTTAATATGCATTGACTAGTCAGAGCATTACACAAGTTTTGCAGATTCATGATTATGTTGAAAGGTGAAAATCTGCAGAGGGCGCCAACGGCCCTAGAATAGTTATGTTAGTGCATAATATTGCCAGGAGATAATTATTACATCTTGCCAAACTATGTGTAATATGAATTATGTCACTCGTTATTAAAAATTTGACCAAGGCTTTATGAAATGCTACAGTGATTATAATTCTTTGATAGATTTTGCTGTTTTTTTTTTTACCATTTTACCCAATACCCAATGCACTACAAAGTAATAGGATTTTCTTAAAATTGAGTACTCTAATTTACTCCGGTAATCGTGACAGCCCTACGTAGCATATTGATTTGTGGGAACATAAGGTTGTGGCCACGAGATCATTTTGTCGATGTAACAACATCTGTATGTCAAGATCCTGTGTTGAGGGAACATCCTTTTCTCATGGCCACAAAGTTTTATGTCTAAACACCTGCATGAACCTGGCAACATTGAACCGATCATGTCCATTTCCAGTCACTGTACTTTTGAACTTTCTATTCAAAGTCATGCACATTAGGCTGTAACACAACTGTAATATACTGTAATAGAATTAAATTGGATAATATTTGTGACTTTAACATGCATTGACTAGTCAGAGCATTACACAAGTTTTGCAGATTCATGATTATGTTGAAAGGTGAAAATCTGCAGAGGGCGCCAACGGCCTTAGAATAGTTATGTTAGTGCATAATATTGCCAGGAGATAATTATTACATCTTGCCAAACTATGTGTAATATGAATTATGTCACTCGTTATTAAAAATTTGACCAAGGCTTTATGAAATGCTACAGTGATTATAATTCTTTGATAGATTTTGCTGTTTTTTTTTTACCATTTTACCCAATACCCAATGCACTACAAAGTAATAGGATTTTCTTAAAATTGAGTACTCTAATTTACTCCGGTAATCGTGACAGCCCTACGTAGCTCTGGAACTAAAGCGATGCGAAAGGCCCTATAATGATTTTAAACCATCTGAATGTCAGTACCTAATAAATCCTGAGAAAATAACTATATAAGTGATGGAATGAGCCAATGAGTGATCCTTTGCTGCATCTAGTGGTTGTATTTGCACTTTCAGTAAATGAAGCATAGATATGTACTGTTTTTAACTTTCATAACTGTTACAGTGTCCGTTTCTGTCCAATCTCCATACAATTTTGCATGATTGTTTAGAATCATATAATGCATGATTTCACATAGTTTTGTGATGTTTGGAGTTTTCTTTTAAAATGTATAGGCACTTAGGTATACTATATAAGGACCACATTTTTAAATGACCATGTTATAACAGTCCAAATGCCAATGTTAAACATCTTTTTTTTTTTTTTTTTGATAATGGTTTTAGAAATTAAATTTTTTTTGATCAATTTATAATTTTGAAGCACCAAAGGTTATAGCACCACCTTTGGTCCGATCTCCATGAAACTTTGCATGCTTGTCATATATCATATATTTACACAAACACTAGAACTTCATATCATATTAACTTTTTTTTTTTTGCAATTTGAGGACATTTATTATAGGAATATTGTGTTTTTGAGGCCTTTTTTAACTGTTATAGCGCCACCTATGGTCCGATCTCCATGAAACTTTGCATGCTTGTTAAGAGTCATCTGACACATGTTTTCTTTATTTCGTAAAATGTTGAGTTTTCGTTTAGGTTTTATAGGCTTTTGGGTATATTTGGCCACGCCCCTTTTCTAAATGATTTTTTTAAAAATAATGATTGATTTAGAGAGTCCAGATAATTGTGCTGGAGTGGTTTGATCGAGATTGAGTGAAAATCCTAGGACTAGTTTGTAAAAGTAGGTTATTAATGTAATTGAGAATAACTAATGAACAATTTGATTGACAGCAGTGGTTTCTCGAGGCAAAGTTGCTCAGCATGAGGAGATCTATCGAATGATTTGAAGATTGAGTGTATGTGTGAAAAATCGAGCAATATACAATCATTTATGCACTTAAAAAAAACGCAATTTCACCCACCAGTGGCCGATTTCTTTCAAAATTCTTACAGACCTTTAGGGCCATGAGTCGAACATGCCCACAGATTTTCGTTCTGGTCGACCTCTGTTAACCTTGTCTAAAAGGTGCTTAAACTTCTTTGGCCAATGGCGGACATGTTTTTTGAGAAACACGAATGTCCGCACAGACACTTGTGCCACTTTACTAAGTGACAAAGACACTGCATACCAATTTTCAAGTCAATGGGAACAACAGTTGCGTAGTTATAGCCATTTTAATGTTTTTTTCCCCATCTCATTGAGCGAATACACGTGTACCAAGTTTGGTGACGATATCTCATTCTGTTCAACAATTGGCTTTGTTTTTTGCGCTGTAGCGCCCCCTTTAGGCAGATTGGGGCAAGTCTTTGGATAGTGAGCAATACTACGATCTGACAAGTTTCAGCTCTTTAGGCCTTACGGTTGGGTCTTCATGATCAGTTTTACCGGAGAAGAATAATAATTTAAAAATCCTCACATTTACAATAGGGTTTCAGCACTACGTGCTTGAACCCCTAATAATAAAATGTGTCTTGAGCAGCAAATCAGCATATTAGACACTGAAGACTGAAGTAATGCCTGCAGAAGATCCAGCATCACAGGAATAAATTACATTTTATAATATATTCAAATAGTGAAGTTATTTTAAGTAGTAGTAATTTTTCTAAATGTTACTGTTTATTTCCTGACAGTTGATTGGCTGCATCATCGGCCGCCAAGGTGCCAAGATCAATGAGATTCGTCAGGCATATTAGACACTGAAGACTGAAGTAATGCCTGCAGAAGATCCAGCATCACAGGAATAAATTACATTTTATAATATATTCAAATAGTGAAGTTATTTTAAGTAGTAGTAATTTTTCTAAATGTTACTGTTTTTTTCCTGACAGTTGATTGGCTGCATCATCGGCCGCCAAGGTGCCAAGATCAATGAGATTCGTCAGATGTCAGGGGCACAGATCAAGATCGCCAATCCAGTGGAGGGCTCAACCGACCGACAGGTCACCATCACCGGCTCACCTGCCAGCATCAGTCTGGCCGAGTACCTAATCAACGCACGGTAATGAACCTGCTCTGTGTGCTCCCAGGTAAAAAAAAAAAAAGTGCACTTCCATGATGTACTTAAAGTGCTCTATTTTCACGCACTAATTTTGTACTTGCTATACTAAAAGTGATTATTTAGTAGTACTTAAGATAAACTTAAGTGTACTCAACTGTGCTATTTTCGGACACCATGAATATGAACTAAAATGCGCTTTTAACATACTATCTCTGTATTTAAAATTATTATTTTTTTATTTAGTTACCACTTGTAGTACACTTAAACCCATCTCTCATACACTAGTACACTCACGTATACTACAAATGGTGACTAAATGCATTTTTTAAAAATAGAGATAGTATGTTAAAAGAGCATTTTAGTTCCTATTCATGTGGCCTGTAGCACGAAGCGAGATGAACAAACTCCGAGTTTCAGAGTAGGTTTAGAGTTAACGAAACCGAACAAATCAGGTTCACTGGGCTCACAAAGCTCGATATAAATGTTCTCTGTCAACTCAGGGTTGATCCAGAGTTTGTGATTAACCTTAAAGTGAGACACATGCCGCAAACAGCCAATCACAGGGAACATGGAGAGCATCAGATTGATTCACTTCTCGCAGGAGTCAGCGCAATTCACTTCTCTGTTCAAAATGAATAGATGTTATTAAAAATAGAATTAATTTAAATGCTTTTACAAGGCAGGAATAAACACTGCTGCTGCAGCAAATGTTTGAGAAGTCAGCAGAAAGAAAATACCTGGCTATGCAAAAGAATCAGCTACATTTAATAGTTTATATACCTTAGCAAAGAGCACAAAAGAAAATACATATTAGTCATTTTAAAAGCTTTATAAATTGAAACTTATTTATAGGCAATGTATATATTTAACTTAATTCAAATGCAAATGTAATATTAATTGCCAGCTCATAATAGTTTTAAAAGTTTATATAATTATGAATAATTACAATTAATATGATATTACTATAATAAATAATTAGCAGCAGAAGGCAATTTTGTCTCTGAAATTCTGATACTCTAAACTGATTTAATCTGGAGCGAGAGATATGGGGGAGTGGCTTAATTGCATCAGATATGTCACTTTGCTCGCAGCTGATTGGTCAAGTTTGGGTTTGCCATCTCTAACCCAGAATAAAACCTGCTCCGGAGCAGGTTAGCTGTGTAGCGTAATGGCAATGAAACCCGCTCAAAACCAACCAATCTTCTTGAGCCTGAAAACTCAGAGTTTGCTCAAACTAAGCGTGAACTTGCCTGAGTAAAAACTGAAACCGGCTTCATGCTACAGGCCAGTGGTGTCCCAAAATAGCACAGTTGAGTACACTTAGATGAACTTAAGTTTATCTTAAGTACTAAAGAATCACTTTTAGTATATTAAGTACAAAATTTGTGCACTTTAAGTACATTATGGAAGTGCACTTCTTTAACCTGGGCTGTATTGTAGGCTTCTAGTCCACATGTCCATTTGCTAGTTTTTGTCTCAGCTGACTTGAAACCATTTGCGCACACGTGTAAAGACACCCGTCTTCTCTTGTGATTTCAGACTCTCATCCGAGGCTACAGGAATGGCCGCGAACTGATGCTCTCCGCCACCCCACCGCCCCTTTTCTCCTCCTCCATCACATTACGCTCTCTAAGTGCAAAAGGAAACCAAGTATTTTCAACCTAACTTTTCCTTTCACCCACCCCAAGCTATGCTTCATGGATATACACAAGTATTTTATTTATTTATTTCATGAAAATGTTTTTAAAATCCCTTTGCGTACAGTTTTTAATGTCTTTTTTCTTTGCATATTTTGTCAGTTAACATTACCGTATAGAAGTGAAAGTGGAAAAATCTGAAAACGCATAAATGTTTTTGTTATCTCAGATTTTTCTTATAAAAACAGAAACAAATAAAAAAGAAAGCAAATACTAATTATAGCGCTTTCCCTATATCAAACATTTATTTATTTTAATTTAACTCTAGGAAGTTACAGATTTTAAAATCCTAGAAATGAGCTTTAGAGAATAAGCTCCGTTTTCTGCATCAGATCGATTTGAATCTGTGAGCTGTTTTTTTATTATTATTTAAAAAAAAGTTTTTTTTTTTTGGATGTTTGAATATTTGTCATTCCTCAATATTGTCTTTTTTTTCCTCTTCTTTATCCTGAAGTTGGAGATTTTGTTTGAGGGAGGGATGGGAGATGCTGCAGTTTCTGCATAAATGACATTACTGGTATAATAATGAGTTGAAAATATTTCTTTTGGAGAGAATTTTTTTTTTTTTTTTTAACCCTGTGGTGTAGAGCCCAGACTGGAGGATTCCCAATTGACATTTATATTATGATGCGACTTGAGTTACTGATCAATTACATGACTAGAAGGAACTTTCTAGAATTAACACTAGTTTCCTCTATACTCTGCTTGAGTAATAGTTATGTTTTCTATTTTATAATTTTTTTTTCTATTTTATTTTTTGTTTTCTGGCAGGAGGAAGGAAAACCTAAAACCTTTTTGTGCACGTTTTCAGAATATTGTAGATTTGGAGTGCAGCTGGAATGAAGAATTAAACATGCAAAATTAAAACATGAAATGCTGAAACTATTGCATGGTATTGTGTGAATTTTTTATTTGTATTTTTTTTTTAATGTATACTCTGGTTAACTATTGTCAACTTTTTTTTTGTGGGCTATAAAATGTTCCATGCGTTCACTGACTTGGTAGGTCAAAGATTTCAAGTTAAAGGAATGGAAGCAGTGAAATTTGTGACCATTGACCACAAAACCAGTCATAAGGGTCAAAAATTGAGATTTATACATCACATGAAAGCTGAATAAATGAGTATTATTTGGCTGAGATACAACTATTTGAAAATCTGGAATCTGAGGGTGCAAAAAAAGCAAAATATTGAGAAAATCACATTAAAAGTTGTCCAAATTAATTGCTTAGCAATGCATATTACTAATCGAAAATTAAGTTTTGATGTATTTACGCTAAGAAATTTACAAAATATCTTCACCTGGAGATACGGTTTGGTCCTCACACTGCACATAGTGTGACCTATTAATATAACTATTATATGGGCCATTCTACAGAATTGGTCCAAAGTCAGAGTTGGAAACATCTTGGGGAAAAAATTTATTGTATGTATGCAAATTGTATAATATCCAAGGTAAACATTTCTAGCAATTGTGCAGTTAATTCTCATATTGTATTTTCAGAAAGTTTTGGAATATTTGTCCTCCCCAAATTTGTCACTACCAAACATAATTAATTACAATGGTTATATTGACCTATTAAAGGGGTCATATGATGTTGCTAAAAAGAACATTATTTGGTGTAATGAAATGCGTTTATGCGGTTTAAGGTTAAAAAAACACATTTTCCACATACTGTACATTATTGTTTCTCCGCTATGCCCCGCCTTTTTGAAACGTGTCGATTTTTATAAATCTCATCAGTCTGAAAAGCGAGGTGTGCTCTGATTGGCCAGCTATCCAGTGCGTTGTGATTGGCCGAATACCTCTAACGGAAATGTTACGCCCCTTAACATACTGTGATGCCCTGTCCGGCCAGAGCGACGAGACAAAAATATGAAAACCCATCCATCCAGTGGGGACATAATTACTGATTATAATAACACTTATACTGTTTTTTTTACGCGTTGCGTTGCATCACGCCGTGTAAACATAAAACCATGTTTGCATTTGTGATCGGAGAAATGACAAACAACAAGTGCTACTCTACACTGCTTAAAACTTGCGTTTGAATCATCAGTGGCAAATCCTTTAAATATAAAAACGTACTTACTGACTGTGAGTCAGAACAGCCGGCATTGTAGTCTACTCTACCAGGATCAGGAAACGCATAATGTGCTGTGCACATCTGAATATTTGGGTTGAAGTGTTCTGGAACATTATTGTAAATACAACTTAACCACTGGTTTCTAGTCGTGTCCTCTTTTGGAAGACCAAACAAAGTATTTTCGCTTTCACAACGAAACACACAGCGTCACACACTGCGGGCTAGAGTGAGCAGAGGCCGGCAGGCTTGTGGCAACCACACGTGACGACCCCGGGCTGGACTACACTTCGTCCACGGTGAAAGCCGATCCGGCGATCCACAGCACATAACTGATGTATTCCATCAGCGACCAGCACGGATCAGCTCCAGGCATGACGAAGTGATATCGTCCTCTTTTGGAAGGCCAAACAAAGTAGTTTCGCTTTCACAACGAAACACAACGCCTTCATGACATGGCGGCAGCAACAAAAATACTTCAGTGAGAATAAAAGTTAGCCGCCTTTGCGTGAACATTTGGGCAGCGTTATGCAAATCTTCCCACATCGTGAGGTAGACATGTGGGGGCGTGTTAGAACGAGTCGTTTTAGGTAGATGTGGCTGACTCCTAACTTTTATAAAGAATATCTCTTTGGATTTGAGAATTTAGTCTTTGCAACCGCATCATATCATCGCATCATATGACCCCTTTAAGATTTTGCTTACATCTACATTGTAAATATATATTTTTCCCGAGGTAAATCAATAACAATTACATTTTTAACAATATTTCAAGTGTAATTCATGAAATTTGTTGTATTTTGAATTACAAGCTCTTGGTGCATAAAGAAGATCTGTAAAGTTGCAAAGACTAAACTCTCAAATCCAAAGAGATATTCTTTATAAAAGTTAAGAGTCAGCCACGCCCCCCTAAAACAGCTCGTTTTAACACGCCCCCACATGTCTACGTCACGGTGTGGGAAGATTTGCATAACGCCGCCCAAATGTTCACGCAAAGAAAGAAGGCGTAACTTTTATTCTCGCTGTAGTATTGTTGCTGCCGCCATGTCGTGAAGGTGCTGTGTTTCGTTGTGAAAGCGAAACTACTTTAATCGACGTGTTTCAGAAAGGCGGGGCATAGAGGAGAAACAATAATGTACAGTATGTGGAAAATAATGTGTTTTTTTAACCTTAAACCGCATAAACGCATTTCATTACACCAAATAATGTTCTTTTTAGCAACGTCATATGACCCCTTTAAGGATTCATTAGTTTGAATATACATTGAACCAAAACTGTCATAACATCTTGATTCAGTATACTTTAGTTTTGACAAAACATCCCATGTTTCGGTAGTGACTACACATTTTCGGTCAAAATCATTCACAAATGTTTGGGTAGTAGTGACCATTTTAGATACTTTTAAACCTAGCTCAAAGATGCTAATCAGCACATGGTTAGCTAGCACAGTTCTCAACAGTTATATAAAAACTAAATGTTACGTAAGAACTCCCAAAACTGTGCTTAATTGCAGAAAAAAGGTGTTTGGAAGTGACGTTCCTTAAAGTTACACACAGATTTTTCAGACTTTTGAACACATTTAGCTCAAAATGATGGGGCCTATCTACTCTCCATCTAGCTATAAGTGACACAAATATTTCCTAATCATAAATGTTGGGGTGTAATTAAAATCAGATTCAGCCAATGGACTAAAACATACACTGTTTCGGTAGTGACGTGAAAAATGCAGGACACTTTTTTTGGTAACACTTTATAATAAAGTTCAGTTATAAGTGATTAGTTAATGATTAAGTAATCTTTTACAAAACATGACTGTGTTCATAAATGATTAATAAGTGATATATTAATATTTTTTATCTGTTTTGTAGATTAAGTTATAAATCATTACAAGTGATTAGATATTGATGAACTAATAATTTACAAAACATGACTATGTTCACAAATTAAGTAATCTGCTAAAGATTTACAAATTTTTCGTTAGTTATCTTAAAAAATAGCATATCATGAAATAATCAAACAGATCCTTAGTAAATGGTTAATAAGTTACTAGTTAATATATTATTAATTGAAATGTCAACATTGTACTATTGTCTCAATAACTTTCAATAAACAATTTTCTTCTAAAATTGGCATTTTTATCAGGCTCCTATATTTATGTTCAGTTATTTCACTTTAATTGCATAGAAAAGGACCTATACATTGCCATTAGAGTAAAATAACTGAACCTTAACATAGCAACCTGATAAAAATGCCCATTTTAGAAGAAAATTTCAGATGGCACTTAGAGGCTTTTGCATCTGAACTCTTCATTTGTTAATCATGAGCAAATGATGATCGAATCATTAGTAAATGATCGGTATATAATTTATGTATGTTTTGTTAAAGTTGTAAGCTGGTCTGTTAAAAAGCACAAAAAAACAATTATGCTAAAACTATTTTTTTTTTTTAAAGAGTAATAAATTATTTGCCGTCAAGTGAATAAACGTGTAAATGTTGGGTTGTTGTGTTAAACCCTTTCTCTCATCAGCACAGACTCGTGGAGTGTGTGGGATCTAGTGATAATGTGGGGGTCCCCCTCGTTAGAAAGTCCCCCTCTCATGCCGGGCCCTAGAAATCGTCCTAACCCTCCACCCCCCCTTACGGCGCCCCTGCCTGTACCTCTTAAAAATATTAGGTAAATCAAAGATAAGCGTAATATAAACATGTGAATTGTACTTTTGATTTCACTTTATTTTGATGGTCCCTTTAACACATTCTGTTGACTATACTTACACCTACACATCTACGAGCTCTCATTAGAGTGTTAGTGTAGAGTACTAGTAGACTGGTAGGGTTAGATTAAGTTGACGTACTTGCAAAGTTACTTATAGTCAGTAGTCTGTTGGGCGACTATCACAATAAAGAGTTAGGAGATATGATGCAGACAGTCTACTAATAGTCTAATGAGTGTTAGTTGACATGTAGGTGAAACATTACTTATTGTCAACAGAACGTTCAAAAGGGACCATCAAAATAAAGTTTTACCGTACTTTTTTTTTTTTATTAAATCCTAAAAGAAAAAGAATCACTGTCTGAACATTAATATAAATATTAATCTTAATTATCTCCAGTCATTAACAACAACACACCACAGAGAAAGTGCACAATGAGCATGGCACTGCCAGCCATAGTGATCCTACTGAATGGTTTTTTTTTGCTAGGAAAACCACATATCCACTTTTGCTGGTTTTAAGGATGAGCGAGTGCAAGTCGCTATTCCCTCTGGTGCTAAACATGCACTCTAAGGGGGCACTTGTTGCTGGTACACAAAGGGCCTGTTTACACCCGGTCACTTTATGTGTTTTCTCTGATCCACGGATAGCTATCCGATCGTGAAAAGACCAGGTGTAAATGCCCTCTGAAACGCTTTCGAGATGCATTTAAATCTGATCGCTCAAACTACTTCAGGAGGAGGTCTGGGACGCATTCAGACAAAACTGGACAAGTGTAAATGCATCTGGTTGTTTAAACCGCATATGTAAGTTTTATTCCTCCCCAAATTTTAAAATAAACTAGGGCTGCAGCTATCGATTATTTTAGTAATCGAGTATTCTGCCGATTATTCCATCGATTAATCGAGTAATCGGATAAGATGTCATTTTTCTTTATTAAAGAGCAATACTAAATATACAGCTAATAAGATAGATCTCTTAAAATAAACAACTAATTTGTTTTCTTTTTAGAAAAATTTACATTTTTATTGCTGAAACTGCATACATTAATAACCGGGGAAACGAAATTCATTGAATGTATTTAATTGCCAAACTGCATTCAAAATGCAAATACAAATATATCAATAAAAAATAAAATAAATGAATAAAAATACAAAAATCAATTTCACTTTACTTTAAAAAAAGGTAAACAGTACAAACTAAAACTAAGGCATAAATCAAATTAAATCCTAAAAGAAAAAGAATCACTGTCTGAACATTAATATAAATATTAATCTTAATTATCTCCAGTCATTAACAACAACACACCACAGAGAAAGTGCACAATGAGCATGGCACTGCCAGCCATAGTGATCCTACTGAATGTTTTTTTTTTGCTAGGAAAACCACATATCCACTTTTGCTGGTTTTAAGGATGAGCGAGTGCAAGTCGCTATTCCCTCTGGTGCTAAACAGGCACTCTAAGGGGGCACTTGTTGCTGGTACACAAAGGGCCTGTTTACACCCGGTCACTTTATGTGTTTTCTCTGATCGACGGATAGCTATCCGATCGTGAAAAGACCAGGTGTAAATGCCCTCTGAAACGCTTTCAAGATGCATTTAAATCTGATCGCTCAAACTACTTCAGGAGGAGGTCTGGGACGCATTCAGACAAAACTGGACAAGTGTAAATGCATCTGGTTGTTTAAACCGCATATGTAAGTTTTATTCCTCCCAAAATTTTAAAATAAACTAGGGCTGCAGCTATCAATTATTTTAGTAATCGAGTATTCTGCCGATTATTCCATCGATTAATCGAGTAATCGGATAAGATGTCATTTTTCTTTATTAAAGAGCAATACTAAATATACAGCTAATAAGATAGATCTCTTAAAATAAACAACTAATTTGTTTTCTTTTTAGAAAAATTAACATTTTTATTGCTGAAACTGCATACATTAATAACCGGGGAAACGAAATTCATTGAATGTATTTAATTGCCAAACTGCATTCAAAATGCAAATACAAATATATCAATAAAAAATAAAATAAATGAATAAAAATACAAAAATCAATTTCACTTTACTTTAAAAAAAGGTAAACAGTACAAACTAAAACTAAGGCATAAATCAAAATAATAGTAATACAAATAATAATAATACCTAAACATTGCATTTATGTCGTGCAACTTAACTTTCAAGTTTCAGCCTAACTAAAGCTCAAGTATGACATAAGCCTTTACTGTCTTCTTGGAAGGCTTTGTGGCTTTTGTGAGAGGCACACATCAGTGGATAGGAAGGTAACTTGGAACAAGAACAAAAGACCATACACAATTTTTAAACACATGTTTCTGCAACATGAAACATGAGTTATTTGGAGAATAAACCCTCTTAAATGTCCCTATACGTACTTGTACATAGTGTGCATCATCTTTTGAGTCAAATTCTTACATTTAATCAGTCAATTAGAATAAAAGACATATGGGCTGTTACCAAACAAATGATATCAGTATCAAAATTCATCTTTGCAATGCAGAGGAAACACAGAAGCTGCATGGGATGAATTTCCCACACAGAAGGGACATGAATGCATTTAACCTGCAGTTACAAATGCATAAATAATATTTTGTTATTTTAAACATAAAACATTGAATACTGATATTTCAAATTATTTTAAAAACGAAAAACCGCCAGCAGGGGGCAGCAAGTCACTGTTAATAAGTGAGTCATTGCGATTGAACCGAATCATTTAAACGGTTGATTCATTCAGGAACGAAATGCCGTCATGTTGTTTGGAATTTTTTTGTTGGCAAATAAAGCAAAATCAGGCAATATAGTGTCTAAAACGAAAGTCTCATAATATTACCTTCTTGTTTATTGAACTGTTGATTCAGTAAATGGACTAAACAAAGTCTCGATGTTTTTTTGTATTCGAGGTATTCGAGGAATCGTTTCAGCCCTAAAATAAACCTGTGAGTGTTTTATAGGCTATATGACATGTTATAGTCAGATATATGACGGCGCTAATGCATGAGTTAGCTGACTATCTCTTCAGCAAACTGCCACAAATGAAACCGAAAGTAAGCCGCAGACACTCAACACACAATCATCTTCATTAAAAGTTGTAAAACTAAAGTATCTTTTTGAAGATGGGATTTATATCCATTTTGTGGAGACACATTTATGTGGCCAAGCATAAAAGGAACCATTTTAACAAATCACATAACTGTCCGATCAGAGAAAACGCATGAAATGACCAGGTGTAAACAGGCCCGAAGATACTTGGGGGCTTTCTTGCACAGTCATAGGAAGTTGATCTTGTGTATCTTCCACCAGTCCAAGGGATCATCCTCTCTGTCAAACGCAGCGGTCAAGTGTCTAAAACGAAAGTCTCATAATATTACCTTCTTGTTTATTGAACTGTTGATTCAGTAAATGGACTAAACGAAGTCTCGATGTTTTTTTGTATTCGAGGTATTCGAGGAACCTGTGAGTGTTTTATAGGCTATATGACATGTTATAGTCAGATATATGACGGCGCTAATGCATGAGTTAGCTGACTATCTCTTCAGCAAACTGCCACAAATGAAACCGAAAGTAAGCCGCAGACACTCAACACACAATCATCTTCATTAAAAGTTGTAAAACTAAAGTATCTTTTTGAAGATGGGATTTATATCCATTTTGTGGAGACACATTTATGTGGCCAAGCATAAAAGGAACCATTTTAACAAATCACATAACTGTCCGATCAGAGAAAACGCATGAAATGACCAGGTGTAAACAGGCCCGAAGATACTTGGGGGCTTTCTTGCACAGTCATAGGAAGTTGATCTTGTGTATCTTCCACCAGTCCAAGGGATCATCCTCTCTGTCAAACGCAGCGGTCAACAGGTAACTGTTTAACTCTGCCTGTGCAACTTGAAGATGTCATGGAGGCAAAGTAGGAGAGTCCACACTGGTTTTGAAAACACTCGTTTGCCTTTTCTCTGGAGGGCTGTGCACTTTGAGGCTTCTGAACAGTTTCATTTACATTTAGACATTTAGCAGATGCTTTTATCCAAAGCAACTTACAAATGAGGACAATGGAAGCAATCAAAATCAACAAAAGAGTAATGATACGCAAGTGCTATAACAAGTCTCAGTTAGCTTAACGCAGTACATGTAGCAAGGTATTTGTTTTAATTATATAATAAATAAAAAGAAAACAGAATAGAAAAAAAGAATAGAGCAAGCCTAGAGGCCTTTTTTTGCTTTTTGTTAATTATATAATAAATACAAAGAAAACAAACGGATACAGGTCTCCAGACAAAATAATAATAATTAAAGAGCCATTGGCTCCTATAGGGGAACAAAACAAATCAACAAAAGAGTAATGATACGCAAGTGCTATAACAAGTCTCAGTTAGCTTAACGCAGTACATGTAGCAAGGTATTTGTTTTAATTATATAATAAATAAAAAGAAAACAGAATAGAAAAAAAGAATAGAGCAAGCCTAGAGGCCTTTTTTTGCTTTTTGTTAATTATATAATAAATACAAAGAAAACAAACGGATACAGGTCTCCAGACAAAATAATAATAATAATTAAAGAGCCATTGGCTCCTATAGGGGAACAAAACAGGTGCCAAATAATTTAAGAGCCACATAACAATGCACTTAAAAAAAATAAAAAATCTAATTTAGTCACCCTGTTGTGTGTATGTCTCTCCTCTTCTTACAGTTTCTGCATTTTCATCTTGTGAATGTTCTGGGAACTGAAGCTTATTTGGGAACTGAATGTCACTTTCAAATTATGAACTATATACAGTCAAATAATTTTTCTTAACGCAGAATCTGAGCCAGTGTCACTGTCACTGACCATGATTATGTCCATATCACTTGGCCACTGAGTGTAGTTTGGCCGTCATCTCTTCTTTTTTGCAGAAAGCCAGCATTTGACACATGGTTCAGGATCAAATTGTTCAAGCAGCCTTCAGTGATGAAAGCTTCCAAGGTTGACACATGGAGTGAATTGCATACTTTAGATTTGATCCTGTTTTGAGCTGAAAAGCCACGTTCACACTGAGCAGCCGAAATTGGTAGAACAAGCATTATCTCTTCTAAACTAGATGCAAAACATTCTGGAAATCTGTGCAGTAGGGCTCTTTTGAAGGTAGGACTTCCCACAAGCTGCAACAGGATTTATCTGAAAAATGTCCTATTACAAGGGTTTTCAGCAATCTCCATTCTGCCTATACAGCACTGATATCACAACAATTTTTCAGCAAGATGTCATGATACCATTTCAGCAGTGAGTCAATTTCATTTTCTCCAAGTGTAGATGTCGTCTGGCCAAGAATCATGACAAAAGATTGAGAAGCATCGAATGATTTCTGTCCCTTGTGTGTTGTCTCTCATTATTTCAAACCACCTTTCAAGTTCCTTAACTCCAATGTCTACAGTTTCATCAATGAGGTGGTTAGTTCTTCACTGAAACCTGGGAGATCACAGCCTTTCAGCTGTATGTTTTGAAAAGAAATGCCCACATAATCAGATGAGGCTGCTTTCTTCTACCTTCTGGTCTTTTTCTCTTTGGGCTTTGTCCTGCTGCACCACATTTTCATGCTGAGAAACTGAATTTAAGTTTGTGTGACTGAGAAATTCCTCCAACTTTTACTAACATTTCTCACTGGTTTGTCCTTCATTCCCTTGATTGTATTAACACAGGAATCAATAGCTGCTTTAGCCTGAGGTAGAATAAGTGAGTTCTTCTGAAGTACAAGACTCAACTTTGAGATTTCTCCAAACAGGTTATGGAGAAAGTGACAAAACACCACAAAAGGCAACTTTTCCATTTGTTGAGAGATGTGTTTTGCTCTTCCTCTTATTTCAGTGTTTTTGGATGAGGCAGCAAGGTGTTGCATGTGGAAGTGTACAGCTGTATATTGGCCCTGGCCTGTAGTCTGATCAGATGCAAGAAAAACAGAAAGGGCTTGGTAATTGTGAGACAGTCAGCTCTTGGTCTTCACAGCAGAAGGTGTTCATATTGCACAGCCTAACTCCATACCAATGGCTTTCAACTCACGCTTGCTTTTGGGGCTAAAATGGTATATTTTCCATACTAGCTGTAGCAAGTCAGACTTTTTCAATCATTGGAACAGACTTCTGAACATGCAGCATGGCTAATTCCAGTCTGTGTGGCATACAGTGAAAGGAAAGAATGTGCTGTCCTATTTCTTCTCTTAAAGGGGTCATATGATGTGATTTCAAGTTTTCCTTTCTCTTTGGAGTGTTACAAGCTGATTGTGCATAGATAAGATCCCTGAAGTTGCAAAGACTAAAGTCTCAAAACCAAAGAGATATTCTTTATCAAAGTTAAGACTCTGCCACGCCCCCCCTTAAACGCCTCGTTCTAACACGCCCCCACATATCGAGGTCACTATATGGGAATATTTGCATAATGCGCCCAAATGTGCACACAAAGAAAGAAGGCGTGGTTTCAGTAACCGCAGTTAGTGTTGAAGCAGCATGTCAGAGAGACGCTGTGTGTTTCTAGGCGAAAGCAAAAGCACTTTATTTGGCCTTCCGGAAGTAGATGCATTTAGGAATCTTTAAGATGACTTACAACAGAACAGCAATGCATTTTATGGACGACCGTTTCGTGAACCTAGGAGAGGAGGTAATTCTGACTTTGCTATGACAATCTGGCGCTTCTGAATCAGCTACTGTTTTGTTATTAGTTTAAGTATTTGCTATTGACTGTTCAAATGCGGAGTTTTGCGCAGTGTGTGTGTGTGTGTGAGAGCGAGGGAGAGCGAGAGAGAAAGACAGCGTCACATCACAGTGGAGTCAGCTGTCTTAAACGCGGCTTGTGCACTGCATTACTACGGTGTCTGTTCCCCTTTCGGAAACTGATGGTAAAACTAATGACATTATTTACTGTCTTTACATTTATTTTGAAAGATGAAGCTCGCGATTATGGTAAGGGGCATTACATTTCCGACGAGTGCTTGCGGTGTTCGGCCAAGCACAATGCACTGTGTCAGCTGGCCAATCAGAGCAGACTGCGCTTGTCGGAAGGAGGGACTTTGTAGAAAACTAAGCGTTTGAGAGAGGCGGGGCATAGAGGACCTACAATAATGTACAATATTTTAAAAATAATGTGTTTTTTGAACATTAAAGCATGTCAACATATTCTGTTACACCAAATACACAAAATAATCATCTTTAAAAAAGCATCATATGACCCCTTTAAGAGAACACCTACTCCTCCTGAAGTACCCATCTTAACGGCAGCCCCATCTGCTCCAAACGCAGTAATCTTCTTTTGCCACCAATCACGATCAGTTTATTTAGCATCACTAAACAAGCATTTTATTTTATCCAATACTCCATGTGCATGGCAGTGTTCAAGCTCAGCTAAACCAATAAACCTGTTCACTGCTACACCTGCAGAAATGTGCCTGCAGTATGCAATAACGTTGTCTTTCCCAGAAACGTCTGTGCCACAGTCAGTGATAATGGAGATGTAATTAGCTGTCTGTGTGTCTGTCAGTGCTGGTTCTTTGATCTCATCTGCAACGCATCCTACAAACTCAGCACAAGAGGTGTTGTTATCATACGTTTTGCTCACATCAAGTCCGTTTTTTCACATTAATAATATCTGTGAACTAAATTTAGTGAATGGCAGCTCTTCACGTGCGATCATATAGGTTGTTAAATTTCATTTTTAATTCCTTCCATTCCTTTTCATCCTGCAGCTTGCATGCACGAGAAACTGCACGTGCTAACAGTGTAGTCTGTGGAGCATTCTTCGCGATTACGTGATCACGTGCATTTTTATGACTGTTTTATGCTTGTGACTGTCGCCGTGTTTTCTCACGGTCTCTTTTTTGAAATGGTTAGTTCCTGTAATGAAGTCACAAAACATTTTTTGTGTCTCGTGATCATACCTCAGCCAAGAAAACTCCTGAATCCAGGACGTTTTGAAATGTATTTCGGCACGGAGTTGCGGAAAGATGAATCCCTGTGTCTCTGTCGTTCTCTAGCATGCTTGTGCTGGCACAGCTGCTGGAGCCTGCTTTTTTGTTAGCAGGTGTGTCATCCGTGCTGGTGCTTGACAGAGATGAGGATTGCTTGAAAAAGTCAGATATTTTTCGCTTTTACATTTTTTTTCTAACGCAGAAAGGTGACTCTCCTTTACCCGTTCATATTTTGGTGCTCTCACTCAGTGAAACTTTAACGCGAAGTATCTAATTTCATTACTTTAACAAAACAAATGAAGCGATAGGCTACTGGTTATAAAACATGCACATAGGATGCTAATTTTACTATCATAGCGAGTAAATTCGTATTATCGCCAATGGCAAACTTGGCAGAAATTTCACTCCCAAATAAATATATTTGGTTGCAAATCCGACCATTTTAGTCACAGTCTGTAGCCCTGAGATAGAATACAAAAAGAATAGAGAAGCTAGTGTTAGTTTTTTAAAAAGAAAATAAATGGTTAGTAAATGAATAGTGCACAAGTCTAAAAGGGGCCATTTTTTTTAAAGAATAGAATTAGAATAGAGAGTGCTAGAGTTAGAGGGTAAAATAAAGATGGAAGAGATATGTTTTTAACTGATTCTTGAAGATGGAGTCTCAGCTTGAAGATGAAAGGACCCAGCTGCTCGGATTGAGTTGGGCAGGTCATGCCACCAGGAGGGAACATTTAATGTAAAAGTCCATGAAAGTTATTTTGTGCTTCTTTGGGATAGCACAATAATGCACCATTCACTTGCAGAACACAAGTTCTAGAGTCTGAAGTAATGAATGATGTGCCGTTCACTTGCAGAACGCATTGCAAAAGGGTAATAAGCCAGGACAGAACAAGAGCTTGATCAAGAAGTTGCGTAGTATGTTCCGTAAGAAAGGGCCTGGTCTTCCTAATGTTGTATAAAGCAAATCTGCAGGACTGGGCAGTTTTAGCAAATGTGGTCTGAGAAATTCAGCTGAACATCAATCACAACCAATGTTTCTGGCTGTTTTTGAAGGAGCTATGGTTGATGTGCCTCACTGGATGGTGAAACTGTGATGAAACGATGGGTTTGATGGAACCACAAGCAGTTCTGTCTTGGCAAGGTTGAGTTGAAGGTGATGGTCCTTCATCCAGCAAAGAATGTCTGTTAGGCAAGCTGAGATGCAAGCAGCTATCGTCAGATCATCAGGATGGAATGAGAGGTAGAGTTGCGTCATCAGCATAGCAGTGATATGAAAAGCCATGTTTCCGAATGACAGAACCTAGTGATAAGAAGTTGCGTAGTATGTTCCGTAAGAAAGGGCCTGGTCTTCCTAATGTTGTATAAAGCAAATCTGCAGGACCGGGCAGTTTTAGCAAATGTGGTCTGAGAAATTCAGCTGAACATCAATCACAACTCCAATGTTTCTGGCTGTTTTTGAAGGAGCTATGGTTGATGTGCCTCACTGGATGGTGAAACTGTGATGAAACGATGGGTTTGATGGAACCACAAGCAGTTCTGTCTTGGCAAGGTTGAGTCAAGATACCTTGAAGATACCTTGAAGGACCTATCTGAGAGGTAAGACTCAAACCACTGGAGTGTGATTCCTGTCATGCCCTTTGCCATTAGGGTTGACAGGAGGATCTGTTGGTTAACCATGTCAAAAGCAGCGGACAGATCCAGTAAGATAAGTATTGAAGATTTGGAATTCGCTCTTGCCAGTCTTAGGGCTTCAACAACTGAGAGCAAGGCAGTCTCGGTTGAATGTTCACTTCTGAAACCAGACTGGTTGCTGTCGAGGAGGTTGTTCTGTGTGAGAAAGACAGAGACTTGGTTGAACACAGCTCGTTCAAGTGTTTCTGCAATGAAAGGAAGAAAGAAAACCGGTCTGCAGTTCTCTAAAAGAGATGGGTTATATGAGCCTGTTTAAATGTTGAGGGAAAAACACCAGTGTGAAGGGATGCGTTAATGATGTGAGTGAGTGCAGGTACAACTGCAGGAGGAATGGCTTGAAGGAGATGAGATGGAATAGGATCAAGCGGACAAGTAGTCCGATGAAGTAGGATGATTAGAAAGGATGAGTTTGGAGACTTCTGCCTCAGAGAGAGAAAAGAAGGATGTGAACGAGTGTATGTTTGCTGCTAAGATGTGCATGACAGATTGTGGTGTGGAAAACTCTCCACTGATAGTTTTAATTTTATTAATGACGAATGTGTCAAAGTTGTCAGCTGTTAGAGTTGATGAAGGAGGGAGGGGAGGAGGACAAAGGAGGGAGGAAAATGTTTTAAAGAGCATTCCGAGAGTTAGACGAATTGTTAATTTTGTTATGATAGTATATCCTTTTAGCAGTGGAGACATTAGCAGAGAAGGAAGAGCGGAGTGACTGATACACATTAAGGTCAAGTAGGATTTTTTGATTTGCACCATTCCCTTTCAGCAGCCCTAGGCTTAGAACGATGTTCGCAAAGAACATCAGATAGCCAAGGGGCAGAAGGGGTGGTACGGGCTGGCCTGGAAGACAAGGGGCAGACAGTGTCTAAACAAGATGTTAGAGTGGAGCAGAAAGTATCAGTAGCACTGTTAGCATCAAGAGATGCTAACTGTTTAGGGGAAGGAAGTGAAGATGAAACCATAGCAGATAGCCGGGAGAGTGAGCGTAGGTTACGTCGAAAGATGACATGTGGAGGGGTATGTGTTGTGTCAGGAACCATGTTGAGGTTAAGAGTGAGGAGGAAGTGATCCGAGGTGCGCAGTGGGAGTAACCAGTGCATGATCAGTGGAACAGTGTCGTGTGTAAATAAGGTCCAGTTGGTTGCCTGATTTGTGAGTAGCCATAGTTAACACTCGGTTGAGGTCAAAAGAGGCAAGCAGAGTGTGGAAATCTGCAGCCTGAGGTTTATCTAGGTGGATGTTGAAGTCTCCAAGCATAACTAGGGGAGTACCATCCTCAGGAAAGGTTGAGAGCAGCACATCTAATTCATCCAAGAAGTTACTTTGTGGACCTGGGGGTCGATAAACATCTACAAAATTGATTTTAAAAGGGTGGGTAATAGTGACTGAATGTGATTCAAAGGAGCTGTTAATACCCAGAGAAGGTAAAGGAATCAATTTCCAATCATTAGAGATAAGCAGACCATTATCTCCAGCTCTTCCAGTCAGACGGGGGGAGTGGGAAAAAGAGAAATTATTGGAGAGAACTGCAGGAATAGCAGTGTCCTCTGGTTTGATCCAGGTCTCTGTCAGGGCCATGAGGTTTAGTCTTGAATGACTAGCAATAGCTGTAATGAAATCTGCTTTGTTTACTGCATACTGACAATTCCAGAGACCAATAGAAAAAGAAAGTAGTGTATTGGCAGACATAGGCAAAGTGCGCAGGTTGTTAGGATTGCGCTGCCTACAGTGTGTGATGCGTGATTTGCGAGTTGTAGTAATAGTAGGGATATGGAAACACAGTAAGACTTGGTCAAAAACTGAAACAGAAGTGAAGCAAGGTGAAGAAAAGAGGTTGAGTCAAAAGCGATACTTATGTCCCTTGCCGGTGTCCCTGCATGGTGGAGTCACACGGTAGAGTCAATGGTCTTTACACCCTTCGGTCTTCACACGAGGACTGCCGCGACTGCTGGGGTATTCTAACCTTTTGTATACCCATCTGACAAAACGGAAATTGAATTCAGCTGAACACACTTTACTGTTTATCACAACAAAGGGCTAAGCAAGCGCACGACACTGAAAAGGTATGCGATACAGTACGAGACCAAATGTGACACAGTAAACAAAACAAGCATTTCTTAGCAACAACAACTGCGCTAAACACTAATGAGACAAGAAATAAATACACTTACGAGCTGCTTTAAACTTCCGCTTAGTTTCGGTACTAGATCTTCTCGACTGTCAGATGAAAAAAAAAATCAAATTAGTGCAGTATCATATTCAAGGACATAATTATTATTAACCTGGTTATATGTTTGTCTTGCTGATTCTAACTGTCCATGAACGGTGCAACATACAAAAGCTCCTGGGTGAAGGAGTCACTATATTTGTTACTGAGGTATGCCAGGAGGTTGGTTTTAATCAACCTAGTCAGGTCAGTGTCCTCAGCATCTTCAGCCAGGATTGATGTGGCCAGAAGGTGTAGAACTGGCTTGAGGTAGGAGATGCTCACATACTCTTCCAGAAAGCATCTGTAAATTCGAAGAGAGGATGCAGTATCTTGTGAATAGACTCCAATATTTCAATATCCTGCCGGGTTGGGATGAGGGAGCTTTGGCCTGTTCCAGCTCTCTGGCAATCATCTTTTCCACTCAGCTATGAGGGTTTGCTAAGGATGTTTGAGCTCCCTCTGTACCTCAGTCATTGCTGCCGCCTTCTTCCAACTGTGGGAAAAGTGCCCTACTAGCTTCTTGCACAGCCCTACTGCTCTTGACACTCTGTCATGTTTGATTGCATTTTCTGGAAAAAAACAAAAATTAAAAATAGTGTAATTCATACAATTTGAGTTTAGTGATACAAGGCTACCACCATTACACACACACTCACATTCTCTCTCTCATTCACTCTGAAAACACACTCACAATCACGCTCTCTCTTAATTCTGAATTAGAGATCGCAAACCCAAACTGGACCAATCAGCTGTAAGCAAAGTGACATGAATCTAACACAATAGGCCACTCCCACTGTATCTCTCGCTTCAAATTAAAGCAGTTTAAAGTGAAAGAATTTTAGAGACAAATTTGCCTGTCTTTTGCTGCTAAATATGTATTATATTCATATTATATGAATTATAATTATTTATAGGTTATGTAACATTCAAATAATTATTGTGTGAACTGGCAATTAATATTAAACTTTGCAATTAAATTAATTCAAATATATACATAGCCTATAAATAAGTTTTAATAAAGCTTTTAAAATGACTAAATGTATATTTACTTTTGAGCTCTGTGAAACTGTATGAATTATTAAATTCAGTGGATTCTTTTGCAGTGTTTATTCCTGCCTTGTAAATGCATTTATTAAGTCATTACATTTTTAATAACGACATCTCTTAATCTTCAACAAAGAAGTAAATTGTGTGGACTCTTGCAAGGAGTTAATCAAACTGATGCTCTCCATGTTCCATGTGATTGGGTGTTTGCTGCATGTGTCACACTTTCAGATGCACGTACTCAAGAGTTAATCACAAACTCTAGATCAAACTCTGAGTTGACAGAATGCTTATATCAAGCTTTGTGAGCTTACTGAATCCGATCAATACCAGGTTGGATTTGTTTGGTTTTGTCAACTCTAAACCTACTCTGAGTTTGTTTAGCTTCATGCAACTGGTCGATTAATTAAGCTGTGCTTCCTTCCCCATAGTTGATGTATAGTCTGTCGTAATGCAGACAAAGTTCTCTGTTACAGTAAACTGTTGAATAAAAAAACAATTTTGCTTAGATCTGTCCTCCTTCTGTTCCAAACTGTACCATGACTTTAAAACCGAGGTACGAACCGAACCATCAGTTTTGTGTATCTGTTGAGTTTGATAAGACTATTAAGACAGCGATATTAAAATTTTTTGATTTTTATTGTTTAAAAACAATAATAATAATCATTTCTATGCATAACTCCATATTATGTATGTAACCCACATGTGACTATCAGGGTCTAATCACTTATTGTGTGTATTTTGAATAACTATTGAATAGTTTATAGGATTATATTCATGTTGGGTATGTATGAGTGTGAAAATTCATGCAACCGTGGGATTAAAGTTGTCTTAATTAATGCAGCCTAAAAATCCTTTAACGGATTTGAATATTAGAAATGTGTTAAAGTGTGTTATGTGTAAGCCAGGTTAAAGAGATGGGTCTTTAATCTGGATTTAAACTGACAGAGTGTGTCTGCCTCCCGAACAATGTTCGGTAGGTTATTCCAGAGTTTGGGCGCTAAATAGGAAAAGGATATGCCGCCCGCAGTTGATTTAGATAATTCTAGGTATTGTCAAATTGCCAGAGTTTTGAGAATGCAGCGGACATGGAGGACTATAATGCAACAAGAGCTCGTTCTAATACTGAGGTGCTAAACTATTCAGGGCTTTATAAATAATAAGCAAGATTTTAAAATCTATATGATGTTTAATAGGGAGCCAGTGCAGTGTTGACAGGACCGGCTAATATGGTCATACTTCCTGGTTCTAATAAGAACTCTAGCTGCTGCATTTTGGACCAGCTGGAGTTTGTTTATTAAGCGTGCAGACCAACCACCCAATAAAGCACTACAATAATCTAATCTTGAGGTCATGAACGCATGAATTAACATTTCTGCATTTGACATTGCATAGGTCATAATTTTAATAAATTTTTGAGATGGAAAAATGCAGTTTTACAAATGCTAGAAACGTGGCTTTCTAAGGAAAGATTGCTATCAAATAGCACACTTAGGTTCCTAACTGATGACGAAGAATTGTCAGAGCAGCCATCAAGTGTTAGACAGTGTTCTAGGTTATTACATGCAGAGTTTTTAGGTCCTATAATTAACACCTCTGTTTTTTCAGAATTTAGCAGTAAGAAATTACTCGTCATCCAGTTTTTAATATCGACTATGCATTCTGAGCCTTGAGGTACTCCATACAGCACTTGTGATCGATATGATACCTCTTCATTCACTGCTACGAACTGATGGCAGTTAGATAAGTACGATTTGAACCATGCAAATGCACTTCCATTAGTGCCAACAAAGTTTTCTAGTCTATTCAAAAGAATGTTGTGGTCAATAGTGTCCAACGCAGCGCTAAGATCCAGTAGCACTAATAGAGAGATACCACCACGATCAGATGATAAGAGCAGGTCATTTGTAACTCTAATGAGAGCAGTCTCAGTACTATGATACGGTCTAAATCCTGACTGGAAATCCTCACAGATACCATTTTTCTCTAAGAAGGAATATAATTGTGAGGATATATCGATCTTGGAAGTACTACTTTAGTAGTACTAAAGTAGTTCATAAAGTCATTACTGCTGTGCTGTTGGGAAATGTTAAAATAAGAATAAATTCTTTAATTTTCGTTAATTTAGCCACTGTATTGAATAAATACCTGGGGTTAT
>NW_015505575.1:606678-613563 GCF_001515645.1 Sinocyclocheilus grahami
ATAATGATCTGAGATATCATCGCTTGGCTGCATAATTTCAACACCATTAACATCAATTCCATGTGACAGTATTAAATCTAGAGTATGATTTCAACAATTTGTAGGTCCTGAGACGTGTTGTTTAACCCAAAAAGAGTTCAGAATGTATATGAATACTGATACCAATGAATCTTTTTCATTATCAATATGTATATTAAAATAACCAACAATTAAAACTTTATCTACAGCCAGCACTAACTCGGATATAAAATCAGCACATTCTTTAATAAAGTCTGTATGGTGCCCTGGTGGCCTGTATACAGTAGCCAGTACAAACATCACAGGGGATCTATTATTAACATGTGCTTCTCTGGATAATGTTATATGAAGCACCATTACTTCAAACGAGTTATTGAAGCCCGCCCTCTGAGAAATACTGAAAACATTGTTATACATTTTAGCAATCCTCCCCCTTTACCTTTTGGACGTGGCTCATATTTATAACAGTAATCTTGGGGGGTAGACTCATTTAAAATAATGTAATCATCAGGTTTTAGCCAGGTTTCTGTCAAACAGAGCACACCTAGGTTATGATCAGTGATCATATCATTTACAAAAAGTGCTTTCGTAGAAAGGGACCTGATATTCAATAAGCCAAGCTTTATCATTTGTTTATCTGTATAACTTCTGTTTTTTATTTTCGTTGAACATAAATTAAATTGTTACTCTTAAATTGGTTTGTACGTTTTTTGTATTTTTTAGTTCGGGGAACAGACACAGTCTCTATAGTGTGATATCTAGGTGAAAGAGTCTCTATCTGTTGAGAATTAACTGATTTCTGTGACGTGAGGCGGCTAGCAGACAGTCGGTTTAGCCAGTCTGTCTGCTTCCTGACCTGGGCCCCAGTTAGTCAAGTACAGACTCTAAGACTATGTGCCATATTTCGAGACAGAAGAGCGGCACCACCCCAGGAGGGAGGAAGACCATCTCTTTTCAACAGGTCAGGTATGCCCCAAAAACTGTCTCCAATTGTCTATGAAACCTATGTTATTCTGCGGGCACCATTTAGACATCCATCCATTGAGTGACGACAGTCTGCTGTGTATCTCATCACCATGGTAAGCAGGGAGGGGACCAGAGCATATTACAGTGTCTGACATCCTACTTGCAAGTTCACACACCTCTTTATTGTTATTTTTTGTTATCTCGGACTGGCAAAGTCGAACATCATTAGTGAATAACAATCTTACTGAATTTACGTTTAGCATCAGCCAGCACTTTTAAATTTGCCAAGATGTCAGGTGCTCTGGCTCCCGGTAAACATTGGACTGTGGTGGCTGGTGTCTCTATTTTGACGTTCCGTACAATAGAATCGCCAATAACTAGAGCACTTTCATCAGGTTTCTCAGTTGGGTGCGTCACTGAGTGGGGAGAACCTGTTTGATGTTTTGATCGGAACGGTAGAGCGGTGTTTTGACCCGCGACTATGCCCCTGCAAACCCTGCCAGCGCAGGGCCCCTGAGAATTTGCTCATTGGCAAAGCGTTGACCCCTTAGCACTGGCCCTGCACGGGCAGCCCTCACTTAGCCTCCAGGAAGCCTTAGCACTGTTTTATAGAAAATAATCAAGTTTGAAGTCACCGTTATGGAAGTAAGCGCTTGCTTTAGTTGGGCTCTTGACCCTTGACTTCTTAACTTTAATGTTTCTTTGACTGCCCTAACTGTGTGTTTCTAAAGCATATTTGTTATAACAAAAGTTGTGAGAACACAAACTGATCAGGTGGTGATGGTTACTTGTTGATGATCCAGTCATCATGTAGTGTCCTGGTTCACTGATCTCATCCAGAGGCTGATTTCTGAGAACATTATTTACATTTAATAATTTCACTTTATAGTAGCCCTAGAATACCACTGTATGAAATTTTGTCCTGCTTTAATATTTTGAATGTTTTTAAGTCATTGTGCAGAAAGTATTTGGACAGGGTCATGTAGACTCACACAGATATCTAGTGAACCTCAACAATGGAGACAATCAACGAAAAGCTTGTTTTCTGATGTTCATAGTTGATCTGAATATTTTGTTCACCGTCACCATTGTTGAGGTTCATACACTGAATCTTGATATCTGTGTGAGTCTACATAATCCCATTCAAATAATTTCTGCATAAAGACTTAAAAATGTTCAAAATATTAAAGCAGGATAAAATTTCATGCAGTTGAATACTGGGGTTACTATAATGTGAAATAATAAATCTGAATGTCCTCAGAGATCAAGCTCCGGGGGAGATCAGGGAATCAGGCCACTGTGTGACTGAATCATCAGATCAGTTCTTCTTCTTGCAACTTTTGCTATAACAAATGTGCTTCAGAAACACAATTACAGCAGCCTGAGAAAAACTTAAGTTAAAAAATCAAGGGTCGGGAGCCCAACTAAAGCAAGCGCGTGACTTCAAACTTTATTTTCAATAAAACAGCCTCCAGGAAGCCTTAGCACTAAGTGAGGGCTGCCCGTGCAGGGCCAGTGCTAAGGGGCCAATGAGCAAATTCTCAGGGGCCCTGCGCTGGCAGCCCTAAGTGCAGGCTTGTTTGCAGGGTGCCGCCTCACAGTCGCCCTGCTGCGGAGGCTCTGTAACCGGAACCGAACAATGTACAGGACTCCCTCAGCTAGTCACATCCAAAGCCGTATTTAGAGCCCTCACATTCCTACTATCCTCAATTAAAGTTTGGATGCGTTTCTATAATTCTGAAATCTTCTCTGTCAGCCTAACTATTTCCCTGCATTTATCACACGTGAATCCCTCGTCGCTGACAGAGAGAGCTAAACTATACATGTGGCAAGCGGTGCAAACAACAACAGCAGGAGAAGAAGCCATTACTCACCGTGATTTATGAATGAGTCTTACTTAGTTGTTTCATGAACTCATGAAAAAAATGGAGCAAGAGAAAAAAGAAACTGAGTGAGAAAAAAATAAAACGGCAATAGACGTGAATGGAAACGCAAATGACAAGCTAATGGGCTAACGAATGCTAACGCGCTGCACTCACGGTTTTAGAATAAAAGCAAAACCACTCAGCAGCACGGCAGACGGGAAACCTTTAGGCAGACATAAAACTTTAGGGAGAAGGAGGATGCCCTCTTTCTTCTGGCTGATGTAATTATTAATGTTATTTAAACAGCTGATGTCTTACTTAGTTGTTTCATGAACTCATGAAAAAAATGGAGCAAGAGAAAAAAGAAACTGAGTGAGAAAAAAATTAAACGGCAATAGACGTGAATGGAAACGCAAATGACAAGCTAATGGGCTAACGAATGCTAACGCGCTGCACTCACGGTTTTAGAATAAAAGCAAAACCACTCAGCAGCACGGCAGACGGGAAACCTTTAGGCAGACATAAAACTTTAGGGAGAAGGAGGATGCCCTCTTTCTTCTGGCTGATGTAATTATTAATGTTATTTAAACAGCTGATGCCACGTTTACACTTTTTTTTCGTTTTAAAACGCATAACCTTTGCTACGGTTACGCCTTTGGTTTACACTACTCCGGCATTTTCGACCCTCGAAAACGGAGACTTTCGAAAATGCTACAGAGCCAGTTTTAGTTTGAAAATGCCGGGGTTGCGTTTCAGTGTAAACGGACCAAAACAGAGACTTTTGAAAACAGAGACTTTTGAAAACGATGGCAAGGCTTGTCGTCCGTGTATTAAATAACATGGAGACTGAACTGCAATCTTTGCTGGCTTTGTTGTCATTTTTAGCAGCCATTGTGCAGTTAAACTCTGCTTTTTTTTTAAATACTGCAGCTACCTACGTGCGCAAGAGGCAACTGTTTACACTTGTACAAGCATGCCCAGTGTGCATGAACGGTCACATGCATTTGTGACAAAAAAACAAATGACGTCAGTAGGCTATAATCGATTATGGTCTATTACTGCAAAGATTAATTTTGACACCCCTAATATATATATATATATATATATATATATGTATATACCGGTGTATATATATATATATTCTCCATCATAAGCTTTGCTTAAATAGCATTTAAGTATTTATTTATATAGTATTAAATAGTCCTTTTCTTGTCCTCTTTGAATCTAAGCAAATAGCTTTTTTATATAGTGTAAATCAGACGAATAGCATTCCTTGAAATATACAACCATACTATACAAGAAACTAAATTTAGCAAGTTCAAAAACTTTCCCGTTTGGAAACGGTTCAGTTGAACGCTATTTCTCATCTTTGTTGGCTGCTGTACATTTTAGAGGCAGCAGATGGCGCTAATTTTGATACTCTGAGGTTTTGAATCTCTTCCCACTACAATCAGGGGAAGCCGTAAAGCATTATCACTTCCTTATCATCATCTTTGTATTTATAGACTCTAAAATCAAATGTGTCTTTGATGACATTTTAATGCTAATTCTTTCTCGTGATCCAGTTTAATGTTCAGAGTCAATACACATCAGTCATTGGTAGTTTGACTTTCTAAAGCGAGAAACACTTGAGATACTTTCATAACATTGATCTGTTTTTTTTGTCTCAACATGTCAACTTTTGATGATGCAAAAGACGTGCATGAAGTTTTTTAGTAGTTTTACTGCATTTTGAATGTGAAATTTACTGCTCTGCTAAGCGGAAAGTTAGGAGAACTGAGTGAATAGGGAAAAGAAAAGAAAAAGTGACCTAAGTACTGAGAAACTCGTCCTCCTAACACATAGCAAATGTGTCTTGTGTGATTTCAGATGACATTGCAAAGGACCTGGACAGACTGTCGATTGCATCTGATGATGAGTTGAGTTATGCTGCTGAGGGAAATGTGAACATTCAAAAAAATTAAATAAACTGAATTCTGTCAGAATTTATATCCCGCTATCCTTACTTCGTAACTCACAATTGTGAGTTTATATCTGACTTCATTTCTCAGAATTGCGAGTTAATATCTCGCTGTTCTGACTTTATGACTCATAAGTGTGAGTTTATATCTCACAGTTCTGACAAGTCAGAAATATCAGATGTAAACTCGCATATATCAGATGTTAACTTTGAAAGATGTAAAAGAGTTTATTTTCTTTTTTTATCCAGTGGCGGTAACAGTCTTCCATAGAAATTCCATATAAATGAGTCCTAAATTTGATCTTACGATTATCTCTCGTACGTGTGATTCACAGAATGAACGTACGCACAGAAAACGCATGCACCCGCCTCTTTCAGATGTGAAATCTTTGAATCCCAAATGATCTTGAACTTGCACGCAACTGAATGGTTTCAGCTCTCTCTGCCTTGTAAACGACTTCTAATCAGTGGCGGCTCGTGGGTTTTAAAATAGAGGAGGCAGACTAATTGTATTGGTCTAGGATCCCTGCTGATGATTATTATTATTTGCTTAACCACTTTAACATGGCTTTTTGGTTGCTTTTTGTCAGAAAACATAAAGAAAACGACACATACAGCAAGATAATATAATTTCACTTACCTGGCCTATCACTTGAAGCAAACATCCATCCCTTCTTAAAAGTCTGTGTTAAAAGAGAGCTGCCTGTTGTGCCATTTAATTAAGCCGACTGCTGTAGCCTACACTCTAAAAACGGCTGGGTTAAAAACAACCCAATTTGGTTTTTTTTGGCAACCCAGCGCTGGGTCAAAGAGGGACGAACCCAACGCTGGGTTGTTTTAACCCAACAAGTTGGGTTATTATGTTTGACCCAGCATGCTGGGTTGCTTTTTTATGGTTTACAATTACTACACTGCTAGGCTAAAATGAACCCAAATCGAGCTAGACATTAAACCTACAAATCTTGTTCAAATCACTTTTACACACAGAATGACTATCAAAAAGTAAGAAGAAATGCAGAAAAGTATGGCATTGTCAGCTACAGAGTTTTTAAATGAAGCATTGAACATTTGTTGACTATAACTTTTAAGATCAAATTTGACTTTTTTTGGTAAATTTTATAAATTGTATAAAAAATATACAAAAACACTATTATACAATAGTTGTACAATTAGTTAATAGTTAAGTTTTTTACAAACTATTCTGGCATGACAGTAAATAAACCACAACATTAACACTGATATTATAACATTTATCAGAAACATATGTGTGAAAGAATGTGAGCATGTGTATGAATGAGTGTAAACTCCATTTCTACTGAACAACAACACAGAACAAGCATTTAACATTTTGTTTTTACAAATTATACACTTACAGTTTGTTTCATAGTCCATGAATACAGATCAGGCACTGCTGCCAATTTTCATGATCTCTTTAGCATAATTGATGTAGTCACGAAGAAGCCCCATCAGCACAGCAAAGGCATCTTTTACATCATCCAGGGCAGCCTCCTCCTTTAAAACCTTTGCATCAGTTTGGGGGAAAATACATTCTCCTCTTTGACCAGCATTCATCCCAGACACCACCTGTTCGTCATCAGTGGCCTAAAAAGAGAAAATCATTTGAAAAAAGAAAACATTTAATTAAAATCTATCCATTTTCAGATAGAGGTGCATCCAATCAATAAGGACAGGTAAATAGTCTGTTTTATAATTTCAACCACTTTATGTGGTTGTTTAATGTCTCTGTAATGGCAGCACTAGTGTGAGGGCATGTAATATTGTTTAAATAAATATATTGCTTTCAGAAAGCTACTTCTTTACTGAAACATTAAAACAGACATAATGTGCCTTCTCGAGCAGGGGGACATTGTGGGCACTGCATGATTTCAACTCATTGCAACGTAGTGTGTTACAGCTGAGCTCACGTGTGCTTGCGGAGGTTAATTACAGTTAATGAAAAGCGCTTCTAGATCAGAGCAGCACATCTTCTTTAACGCTGTAACATCTGTACACCACCTTTCTTTGATGTAAAAACATGTCCTGCCGCCACGTGATTTCCCCGTTGATTCTGCGTCG
>NW_015505575.1:613794-621303 GCF_001515645.1 Sinocyclocheilus grahami
TCCTGAAGCGCTTGATCAGCGCAGCAGCTCCGCCAAGTACAACGTTCAGCAAAACGTCTGAATAAACGAAATCCGGTAGAAGATTGTGTGGTGTGTTCTGCCGAATGTTCAGCAGCTCATCCCTGGTAAAACTGATCGTGTTTGAGAAACAAAAAACAGGAAAAACTAACAAAAACAGTACAAACACTGGAGAGCCAAACACTGCGGCTGCCGTCTGTGGCGCCATCGTAATGTTTTCTTGAACAGACATAGCATGAGCAGACCTGACATAAACAGACTAGACTCACCAACAGCGGGTTAAATACATTCAATACACGACCAGGGCACAATGGGAACATGAAGCTACTTATAGGAAACAAGAGGGTCACATGACAAGAACAAACCAATGGGAAACAAGACACATGACTAAGACAACCAATCAGAACATGACACAATGAACAGGGGAACCAATGGCATGAATACACGAGGGCAAGGGAAGCATGACACAAACAGGGACCATGAAACAATTACAAAATAAAAGACATGGAAAACATGAACATGAAACAAAACACCACATTACACCTTTATATAATGCGTTTTTTCTGGATTTTTTTTGTTGATATTCTGTCTCTATCCGTTAAAATAAACCTACCATAAAAATTATAGACCCTTAATTTTTTTGTAAGTGGTCAAACTTACAAAATCAGCAAGGGATCAAATTATTATTTTCCCCACTGTAAATATGTTAATAACCCTCTCTTAACACCTCAAAAAATTTAAATATTGTAAAATCTTATGTAAATATGACATAAGACACTCACTGACATTATATTAAAAGCACCTCTTCCGTTCAGTAAAAGAGACTAAGACTGAGGCGAAATCCGTGTCCATGTATTTTTCATAAGCTCTTTTCAAAAATATTTCTGCCTTCCACGAAATCTCAAGATACTACCGGACTCAAACAATGAATGATAACTTTACATTTTTAATCTTTACTAACCATAAAGCGTCTTTCACTCGCACTCGATTCCATCTGAAGACGCAGAAAAAATGGCGGTTTCTCACACTGGTGTCGTCGAGATACGTCCGATGTTAATGTGACGTGCGTGCTCTCTTTCACGTCCGCGTTCCAACCCAGCACCGCTGGGTTATTGATCAAGACCAATTTTCAACCCAGCAACCTTACCCAGCGGTCTCAACCCAGCATTTGGGTTGAAAAGACAACCCAGTGTTTTTTAGAGTGTATATCCAGCTTAGGCGTGTTCTCCCTTTATTTTTAATTTGTATATATACTGTTTGAATGACAGCTTGGTAAATCTGTTGGCAATCAAATATTCAATATCACTACTCATCATAAGTACTTGGTACATTATCAATGCAGCGGGAGATGTTCAAATTAATATCACATAATTTACGTCTCTTTGATTATTGGTAGATATCAGAAGGGAGGCTAGCCTCCTCTACGAGGGTTCATTTCTCAACACTCCTCAGCGCTGAAAGTGAACACTCGATGCTGATTGGCTAATTTATTTTTACCATCGGAGGCACGAGAGCTCAGCTCTCCCCCGGCCTCCCCCTCCCCTTCTCTATCACCATAGCGGTTGAATTACATCAGCAGATTCCAACTTCAGTAACATGTTATGGTATTACAGCTGTGAAATTACAAACAAAAAATACACATTCTGAGACATGAACTGAAGCGAATTGTGAATTTTATTAACATTAAATTAACATTAAATCGTCTTCCTCCCATTTTCACCTCAAAATGTTGGGGAAGCTGTGCCTCCCCTGCCTCCCCCAACGAGCCGCCACTTCTTCTAATTAATGTCATTAACATATAAAAGATCACCAGCATCATCCAAATACTTTAATTTAGAACAGCGAGCTGCAACAGCTTACATTTTCAAAACCCTGCAGTACTCGAACAAGAAAAAGTGTGTACCTCTACTCAGACCCTGATGTGGCACCAAGCACTTTTCCACGTCAAAGCCAGTTTCTACAAAAATGAGCGCTGGTGTGGATTTCAGCGTATGCACATTCTAAGATCAAATCTGAGTGTACGCATGCTTTATAAATGAGGCTCCACAATCTGACCAGAAGAAGAAAAAAAAAAACCTTGACTACTTACATGGTGCCCACTTGACTGTTTCGAATAGATGTGATGACATATAGGCCACTGTACAACAACTGCCACGGATACATTACACATCCCATCCAGACCACAATGAATGTTAAATGTGCTAGTATTCAAAGGTGTTCTAATATTAGTAAATTAAGCTTATACTGCATATTTCTTGCTTCTAGATTTTCTGCACCGCTTAGGAAATCAGCACTCAGTGTATCTGCTTGCCATGTGAACTTCCCATGCTCTTTTTAGCTTTTTTAATTGAATTTTTAATTAAATTAAATTAATTTTGATTTATTTTTTACAGCATGGAGGTCTATATAATCATATAATTAATATAATACAATGTTCCAGACTTTACTTGTTCCAAAGAAATCTAATAGATAGATCCAATAAATTTTTGGGCTTGCTTCAGTTCAGCATTGACTGCACTTACAAGAGTTAAGGCCTGTTCACACCAAGAACAATAGCTATAAATATATCTATAATAATAACTATGATAACGTGTACAACAACACAGTAGTGTTCTTTTTATTATAGGCGTGCTGCAGTTTTTTGTTATCTGCTGCATTTAAATGCTTGAGTTCTTTAAAGCAGGATGGATTTTGATGATTTTATGTTTTATTTCTCAATGTTTTTATGTTCATCATAAATGTTATCATTATAGATGCGATGTTGATGTTGATGTCTATTCTTTTGCATTTGGAAAAAATTGAAACTATATATTTATTGTTATTATTATCAACCTTAGTGTGTTAATCAAAACATGAAAATGCTGTCATTTCTCTCCTCATGGTCCTCGAACAACATATGATTTATTAAAGTGAACTTGTTAATCGGAGTTGTTTTATTAATATGAAAACTGCAAAAAATGTAAACTGATATTCAAGCAAGGTGTGTATTTATTTAAACACAAGCATGTAGATTAAAGAGACACAAAATAATCAGAAAAAAGACTTCAAGTTACATAAAGCAGAACTAGGAACACTTGAATGAAGTAATTGGAAATCATACAAGATAATGCAAAAATAATAGTAACCATGAAAAACCCTAACCCAACCAGTGCCGAATATGATTTTTTTTCATTGCCATATGATTTCAATAAATTTGGTCATTTCACATTAATTATTACAAGCAGTAATGAGACTATGTTGAATAAAAGAATACAACACACATGGACTAGTACCCATTCAGGACACCATGACAATAACGTCAAAACAAAGGCCTTAGCGTGACATGATAAGTGAGTTAAAATATGATCTCATGCTTTATTAAACCTATTTGCATACTTTTTGCTATTTTTTTGCCTTCTTCTCAGCTTCATGTGCAATTGCAGCTTTAACTGCGACGCCAGCAACTTTCCCGACTAAAGCTACTCCGCCAGTAGCCGCCACTAAACCTACAACTGCTACTGCACAGGCTCCCCATGCCACACACTTCAGGATCTTCTTTCTTTTCTTTTTCATTCGTTTCTTATTTTCCAGTTGTTTCTCATATGCTTTACATGTGGGTAGTAAAAACAAGACTTTAATTGTACCACAGCCGAAAGTTTTGTGAATATGACTCAACAGTGAGCTTAATTTATATCAAAAGGAAATGTGTTTGTGCTGAAGAGACTGAAAATGAATCAGTGCTGGTCCAATTTAACACTTTACTCTCAAAGAAATTTGGTGTAGAATTTCTTAGTGTAAATTGCTAGTAAATTTCACACCCAAATTACAAAGAAATGGCAAGTGACACATTGTTAAAATTAAATTTTGAAGTAAAACCAAAACCAAAATAATAAAAATAAAATATCGGATATGAGAGCACATTCAGCTGTAGAAATGAGGCAGTAAACAGGATGATAATTATGAGTTTAATCAGTTGTATTCATGTATCCACATACCATCTCTGTAAGCTGTGTATATATATTCATCATATGACGTTTCCTCTTCTGATTCTATATTTCCAATTCTGAAGTAGAAAACAAAGCATACTCTTATAATTTTTTGTTTTAATTACAGCTCCTAAAAAAAAACATTTTTACAGTGTAGGCAAAAATCTATTTGAGAGCACATTCAAGTGTAGAAATCAGACAATAAAACAGGAGGATAATTAAGTTTAATCAATTAAAAAATCAATACAAGGAATAAAATAAAATTATATACAGTGTTTGTCCAATTCTGAAGTAGAAAACAAAGCATACTCTTATAATTTTTTGTTTTAATTACAGCTCCTAAAAAAAAACATTTTTACAGTGTAGGCAAAAATCTATTTGAGAGCACATTCAAGTGTAGAAATCAGACAATAAAACAGGAGGATAATTAAGTTTAATCAGTTGTATTCATGTATCCACATACCATCTGTGTAATCTGTGTACATATATTCGTCATCTGACGTTTCCTCTTCTGATTCTATAAATTTAAATATCAATACAAGGAATAAAATCAAATTGCATACCGTGTTTGTCCAATTCTGAAGTAGAAAACAATGCATACTCAAAATGCAAGTTTAATCAGGTGTATTCATGTATCCACATACCATAGGTCTGGCTCTTATAGTAATATATTCATAATCTGAAATGAGTGAGTGAGTGAATGAATGAATGTATAACTAACTAACTAACTAAATAAACAATCTGATGTTTCCTCTTCTGATAATGTAAATTATACGGTAGCAAAAAATCTAATTACATACAGTGTTTGTCCAATTTTCATTGCAATGCAATCACTGCATTTGTTCATTTTTATGATTTAATTGCATATATTTTTTCTAACACAACAAGAAACATGGGGTCAAATTTCAAGTTAGAATAACATCATTACGTACCATACAGTGTGTTCATTTACAATAAATATTATTATTGTATGACAATGGCTACCTGTGAGATGTGAGATTCTGTATAATTTATAAAATACTTAAAGACCTCTTAATGGGTTAAAGTTAATGGTAGCTCCTCTGGCCGAGAAACTAGAAGAAACTAGAATATCAAACCCATAAAGGAGGCAGAGGCTTTTAATATTTGGCTCCTAAACTTTGGAAGAGCTGAAATCTTGTGGATCCAGATCTCTCTCATTTTTAAATCCATACTAAAAACTTAAGCCTACGCTTACTTGACAGAATCATACCATTTTCAGGATTTTAAATATTCACTCTGAAAATAAGCATCAAACTCTTATCTTCTCCTGTTATATTCAAGTTTTTGGCCAGTTAGAAACATGCTGAACACATGAAGGCAGTGGCCAATCTGACGTGTTTAAATTAAACACTTGAATGTTGAAGAATTTAACTATTCAACAAGCTGTAGTCTGTGAATGTCAAATAAGGTTAATGTAGACTGACCTTCATATCTCAATGCCATTTTGTCTCTTGCAGTCATTCAGTCTCTCAGCATCACCTGAATGTATGAACTGAATAAGAGTAACCGCTGTATCGCACAATATATATGAGGAAATAGCTCCCATATAGTGCACAGACACCTACAAAACATGCATATAACTTCCGGCAGCATGTTTTTTGCTCATGGAATCATGAGCTCAAGAAGTTCACCAGAGTTTAGTATTTGAAATATTCAGCTGCAATACGTGTAAAAAAAACTCCTCAAAACAGTAAAGAGTAGAATGATGATTTGGAAAAACATTTTCAGAACAACATGAGTCCAAACGTGTTGATATCTGAATGTGTTTGTGTGGTGTTTGGAAGCTGTTAACACGCTGCTGCATGAGAGGCGTCGACACGATCACTATCAATTTTTCTAGCAGCTAGTGAAACAAAAAATGCCATCATTGGTCATATAGATATGAGCAATGCATCATTTGAAACTTTCAGGGGTATACTTTTATTTGTGTACACTCATACTATCAACAATAAGCTGTGCTTTTGTACAACAAAGGGTGCGCTTTCTGCCGTCTCGGTCTCTGGAGCGGGGGCCCACTGAGCAAAGTTATGTCCAAAAGATGTCTTTTCAACGTCTTTGTCACAAAAGATGTGTGTAGAAAAGACATCCACTGAGGAGCCAGAATGAATGTTTATATAACATTTTTTGAATGTCTTCTACACATCTGATATAGACGTTCATGAAACCTCCATACATGATTAAAAACTAGTTCAAATGTGGTCACTGGGGACATATTTTCAATGTCATTTAAGGTCTCATTTAGACATCATTTATACTGTTTCTGGACCAAATAACATTCTCAGGATGCATTCAATTAAAACTCATGTTTATTTCGATGTAATTTCAGTTTGTAATAGCAAAGCAACTCACAGTATGTGTTTGTCCAAAAATCATGAAAATAAAAGATACTTCACACGTGACTTCAGTAGACAACTTAGCATCTGTAATTCACACATCTTTGGATTGAAAAAAAAAAAACATTCACAGGTACAAAACTCTGTTTGGATAGATGCTGAAATATACAACATTCACAGGCACACTCTCAGTGAACACTACTCAGTGTTTATATGAGTCCAATTTACAAAAAGTTAAAAGAAACACTGAAACAATGTTGAAGTTAATGAGATAATTATGTGATCAAATAATTGATAATTGGGCCTTTGGGTTAGTTCACCCAAAAATGAAAATTAGCCCATGTTTTACTCACCGTCAAGGCATCCTAGGTGTATATATGACTTTCTTCTTTCAGACTAATCCAATCTGAGTTATATTTATTTATATATATATTTATATATATTTATATTGCTCTTCCAAGCTTTAGAATGGGAGTAGGCGGGTGTTTTTGTTCAACAGTCCAAAAGTAGTCAAATAAAGCGTGCGCATCCATCCATAATAAAACGTACATCACACGGCACCAGGTGGTGAATAAAAGCCTCCTGTAGTGAATTGATGCATTTTTGTAAGAAACATTATCCATATTTAAAATGTTATTAATACTTTTATCTCACTTCCAAGCTGCGGCAGATGGAGACACTGAATAGGGACTTCAGGAGCCTGATCGAGACGGTGCGCCGCACATCGCTCGCGACAACGATCATCGTGTCAGGACCGCGTCCCACGTATCGACGAAGACACGAAAAGTTCAGTAGGCTTTTTGCTTTAAATGAATGGTTATTGTCATGGTGTAAAGAACAGAAACTGCTCTTTGTTAATAATTGGAATCTTTTCTGGGAGCGTCCTAGGCTTTTTCGCGCTGATGGCTTGCACCCCAGCAGAGTCGGAGCGGAACTCATGTCGGACAATATCTCCAGGACGCTGCGCTCCATGTGACTAATAAGTCAAATCTCAAATAACTGCCCTGATGACTTTTGTTCTAGCCGCTTAAATGATAGAAGTATTTGTGCTGTACAATCTATAAAGACTGTGTCTGTTCCCCGAATAGTGAGGTCAAAATATAAATTTAATGCAGGATCTAGAAAAAATCTGATCGTGATTAAACCAGAAAAATTTAAAATAAATGAACAAA
>NW_015505575.1:621621-622678 GCF_001515645.1 Sinocyclocheilus grahami
CAACCCCTCAGAGGACCTCAGATGATGCCAACCCTGAAACAACATACAGAACTACCACATTTTGCTATAAGTTTGATTGCATCATAATAATTGCTGTTAATATTGTTCATCGTCTGTTTTATTATGTCTTAAATTGATTTTTCCGTACTGCTGGTTCGTCTGGTCAGAGGAGAACTGGCCCCCCGACTGAGCCTGGTTTCTCCCAAGGTTTTTTCTCCATTCTGTCACCGATGGAGTTTTGGTTCCTTGCCGCTGTCACCTCTGGCTTGCTTAGTTGGGGACACTTCATTTCCAGCGATATCGTTGACTTGATTGCACAGATACTATTTAAACTGAACTGAGCTGGATGATGACATCACTGAATTCAATGATGAACTGTCTTTAACTGAAAAATTAGTGTTTACTATTGTCATTTTGCATTATTGACACACTATTTTCCTAATTAATGCTGTTCAGTTGCTTTGACACAATCTGTATTGTTAAAAGCGCTATATAAATAAAGGTGACTTGACTTGACTTCCGCTGACTGTCATATGTGCAAGCCAGTCTGGCGGATGACGTAGGATGTACGCGTCGTGCACGCGCCGGTGATTAGTGACGAATGCGGAAGCGCAGATGAGAGAAAGAAAACAAAACCCCAGTCACAGATTAGAAGCACAAAACGAGGATTTGTAAATAAAAATGTCAGAGAATTTCGATATAAGCCAAGAGGAGACTGGTTTTCCTTTGCTAAAGTAAGGAAACTTTGCTTCCTTTGCTCCTATAAACAAACTCGCAAGACTGGCATATCTCAGAGGCACGCGCTGCGCATACGTGCTGCGTCATCCGCTGGAACGGCTTCTGCGTATGACAGATACCGGAAGTGAGAGAAAAGTGTTTATTACATTTGAAATATGGATAGTCTTCTTACAAAAACGCATGGATTCGCTACAGGAGGCCTTTATTCACCACCCGGAGCCATGTGAGGCACGTTTTATTATGGATGCGCATGCTTTATTTGACGTCTTTTGGACTGTTAAAAAAAAAAAACACCCGCCTACTCCCATTCTAAAGCAGA
>NW_015505575.1:627169-631546 GCF_001515645.1 Sinocyclocheilus grahami
TTTGAAGTCTTTTGGAATTTTAAAAAAAAAAAACCCCCGCCTACTCCCATTCTAAAGCAGAAAGTCATATACACCTAGGCTGCCTTGAGGGTGAGTAAAACATGGGCTAATTTTCATTTTTGGGTGAACTAACCCTTTAAAAAAAAAACACCCGCCTACTCCCATTCTAAAGCAGAAAGTCATATACACCTAGGCTGCCTTGAGGGTGAGTAAAACATGGGCTAATTTTCATTTTTGGGTGAACTAACCCTTTAAATCTCTGCAACTAGACGGATGCACGGTTACTTCCTCTACAGTCAAAAATCTGGGTGTTATATTAGATAGCAACTTGTCTTTTGAAAATCATATTTCCCATGTTACAAAAACGGCATTCTTCCATCTTAGAAACATTGCCAAGTTACGAAACATGATACCTGTTTCTGATGCAGAAAAGCTAGTTCATGCATTCATGACCTCTAGACTGGACTATTGTAATGCACTTCTAGGTGGTTGTCCTGCATCTTCAATAAACAAGCTACAGGTAGTCCAAAATGCAGCGGCTAGAGTCCTTACCAGGTCAAGAAAATATGATCATATTACCCCAATTTTACAGTCTCTGCACTGGCTACCTGTTAAGTTCCGTATCAGTTACAAAATATTATTACTTGCCTATAAGGCCCTTAATGGGTTAGCTCCTGCGTACCTAACTAGTCTTCTACCACGCTACAATCCATCACGCTCCCTAAGGTCGCAAAATTCTGGACTTTTGGTAGTACCTAGGATATCAAAGTCCACTAAAGGAGGTAGAGCTTTTTCGCATTTGGCTCCCAAACTCTGGAATAGCCTTCCTGATACCGTTCGGGGTTCAGACACACTCTCTCTGTTTAAATCTAGATTAAAGACACATCTCTTTGGCCAAGCATTCAAATAATGCATCTCATAATCTTTTACTGCAGTCATAATCTTTTACTGCAGTTATATCTAATCAAATGCACATTATTATTCGTTAGTTTGGGTTAAACAAATAATTTTTGCTTCGGTGGATCAGCAGCTACGGTAATTATGTTTGTATTTGTTTCTCTGTTTCTGCTGGGATTAACATCCCGTGGTAACTAGGATTTACACAAGCTTCAGTCTGGATCCAGAACACCTGAGAAGAGATGATGCAACTCCTCAGAGGACCTCAGATGATGCCAACCCTGAAACAACATCCAGAACTACCACATTTTGCTATAAGTTTGATTGCATCATATAATAACTGCTGTTAATATTGTTCATCGTCTGTTTTATTACGTCTTATATTGATTTTTCCGTACTGCTGGTTCGTCTGGTCAGAGGAGAACTGGCCCCCCGACTGAGCCTGGTTTCTCCCAAGGTTTTTTCTCCATTCTGTCACCGATGGAGTTTTGGTTCCTTGCCGCTGTCGCCTCTGGCTTGCTTAGTTGGGGACACTTCATTTCCAGCGATATCGTTGACTTGATTGCAAATGATTGCAAAGATACTATTTAAACTGAACTGAGCTGGATGATGACATCACTGAATTCAATGATGAACTGTCTTTAACTGAAAAATTAGTGTTTACTATTGTCATTTTGCATTATTGACACACTATTTTCCTAATTAATGCTGTTCAGTTGCTTTGACACAATCTGTATTGTTAAAAGCGCTATATAAATAAAGGTGACTTGACTTGACTTCCGCTGACTGTCATATGTGCAAGCCAGTCTGGCGGATGACGTAGGATGTACGCGTCGTGCACGCGCCGGTGATTAGTGACGAATGCGGAAGCGCAGATGAGAGAAAGAAAACAAAACCCCAGTCACAGATTAGAAGCACAAAACGAGGATTTGTAAATAAAAATGTCAGAGAATTTCGATATAAGCCAAGAGGAGACTGGTTTTCCTTTGCTAAAGTAAGGAAACTTTGCTTCCTTTGCTCCTATAAACAAACTCGCAAGACTGGCATATCTCAGAGGCACGCACTGCGCATACGTGCTGCGTCATCCGCTGGAACGGCTTCTGCGTATGACAGATACCGGAAGTGAGAGAAAAGTGTTTATTACATTTGAAATATGGATAGTCTTCTTACAAAAACGCATGGATTCGCTACAGGAGGCCTTTATTCACCACCCGGAGCCATGTGAGGCACGTTTTATTATGGATGCGCGTGCTTTATTTGACGTCTTTTGGACTGTTAAAAAAAAAAAACACCCGCCTACTCCCATTCTAAAGCAGACAGTCATATACACCTAGGCTGCCTTGAGGGTGAGTAAAACATGGGCTAATTTTCATTTTTGGGTGAACTAACCCTTTAAATCTCTGAATATGTCAGCAGAGGAGGATTAAACTTCACAAACAGCATCACCAGCTTCACGCATTACTAACCAGATTAACTTTATTTCTGTTAGAGTTCTATTGAAGTTCTTACTGACAATTAACAAATTTTTAGGGTTTAGATGTTGATATTTGTTTAATTTGAAGTCGCCATTGTGGTGGGCAGCGTTTGCTTTATTTGTGATCTTGGGCCTCGTGATTGTTGTATTAGCTTCTTTTTTTTTATTACTATTATTAATATTTTGTTTTAGAGAAAGTCTTGTTCTCTGCCAGTTTTAAGTTCCTGTTTGTTTTTCCTAGCTTATTTATTAATGCTATGAAGTATTTTTTTACAATATTGCTCTTCTTTTTGTCTGGTGTGTTTTCTTTGTATGTCTTATAAACTTGCTTTTCTGTAAAGCACTTTGGTCAGCCTGGTGGCTGTTGTAAATGTGCTATACAAGTAAATTAACTTGAACTCAGACTAACTGTGTGTTACGATTGTTATGTCAAAGAAAATAAAGTTAGATCAAGTGTCATTAGCTGCTTGTTGATGGTAACAAGGTCCTTGTTGATTATATATATATATATATATATATATACTTGATATAATCTTACAACTGCTGATTCTGTCTAATTTTTCTTGACAAATATTGAGTTTATTTAAACGTGGAACGTCTTTACAACCACATCAAATCGGAGACGTTTCAGACGCATGCTCCAGCTTCACATTAGTGCCAGGGTTTTGTGTCAAATGAGTGCGGAAAACGGTACTGTCGATTTGTGCTACCCTGTCAGATTTTGCTATCTCCCATTAAAACAGTAGGTAGTACAATTCAACAACAAACAATGCTACCTGTCAAATTATGGTTTATTAACGTCTAACCCTAAACATACCCTTACAGTAATGCAAATACAGCAATTATGTGTTATTCGCAGTTGTGGCTAGAAGGGATACAGCTATGGCCAGAAACCAACAAAACATAAATTTTTCTACCTATTAGATCGTGTTTTATTAACGTCTACATCTACCTGACCCTAAATCTTTACAGTAATGCAAATACATTAAATAATGTTGTTCAGCATGAGAAAAAGGACGCAATATTCATGCGCAGTAAGCCCTGGTAGGACAATTTTATGGGTTAGGATAAAATGTCAGGACACCGGTGCGCGCTGCAGCCTGTATCAATTCATATCAAAGCGGGAAATAAACTACGAGCATGCAATGTCATAATTATGTCGCCAGTGAAGTTATGAAGTTACCAAAAAGGCGATTAAAGCTGCCTTACAACTGTGCATTGTGTAAGTCATTAAAGGGGTCATATGATGCAATTTCAACTTTTCCTTTCTCTTTGGAGTGTTACAAGCTGTTCGTGAATAGAAAATATCCCTAAAGTTGCAAAGACTAAAGTCTCAAACCCAAAGAGATATTCTTTATAAAAGTTAAGACTGGTCCACGCCCTCCTAAAACCCCTTGTTTAAACACACCCCACATGTCTATGTCACTGTGTGGGAAGATTTGCATAACGCCGCCCAAATGTTCATGCAAAGAAAGAAGACGTAACTTTGATTCTCGCTGTAGTATTGTTGCCGCCACCGCCATGTCATGGAGACGCTGTGTGTTTTGTAGCGAAAAGCGAAACTACTTTGTTTGGCCTTCCAAAAGGGAGGACACAACTAGAAATCAGTGATTAAGTTGTATTTACAACACTTTTCCAGAACAGCTCAGCCCAAATTTTACAGAGGACTGTTTCCTGAACCTGGGAGAGTATCCTACAATCCCGATGTCCGGCTGTGCACAAAGTTTGTTTCTATAAAGTGGGGCAATTCCAACTTTGCAAGGATAGTCTGGCGCTTCAGACTCACAGCCTGTAAGTACGTTTTCATATTTAAAGAATTTGCCACTGATGATTCAAACGCAAGTTTTGAGCAGTGTAGATTAGCGCTTGTTTGTCATTTCTCCAATCACAAATGCAGACATGGTTTTATGTTTACGCAGCACGATGCAATGCAACGCGTAAAAAATTATAATCCATAATTATGTCCCCACTGGATGCAACAAATGCCTCGTTTGTAATGGGTTTTA